>NC_057766.1:36482062-36784410 GCF_010389155.1 Erigeron canadensis
ATCTTTAATGTAATTTCGGTGGACTTTGTTTCTCTGTTAACATTTTATAATAATAAATCTGGGTTAACATTATGTTATATTACCCATTGTAATGTAATGTAGTGTTGATTGCCAATGCTTGCCAAGTATTTATTAATTTATATTACGATTTGTGGAGTAGTATTGTTTCTAATTAGTGACTTTTGAATTCTGAACTTGGATATTACTCGTATGTTGTCTTTTGAGTTGTACTATGTAGTACAATGTAGCAGTTTGCCTTGCTTCAAGCTATTCTTTGTGAGCATATGACAAATTGACAATGTAATCCCTACTAATGTCGTTACAAATTCGGATGTTTGTACAATGTATATAGATATGTGGAACACACACACTGAACACCAATGATACAAGAGGTTTATATTGCTCACGGTGAAACATTAACTTGAACTGTTAAATTCCACCATGAATTATAGCTTGCTTAATATATACAAACCGTACAAAAGCCCACAGCATCAAGGAGCAGATCGTTAAAAGATTATGGAAAGTTGAATTGTACATGATGCAAATGATTCGACTTCGATTTCTTTAATTTGTACAATCCAGTTGGGCTATTATAACATGTGGATGATTACACCTTTGTTGAAGTTGTATTGGGCTATATAGTATGTAGCTATACTTTCATAAATTTGTTTGTTAGTATTAGCTGGTTCAACATATACGTGGCATGTCACATATTTGAGCTACACATATATGAGCTAATATGATACCCAGTCATATTAGTTGTTAAGAACTCTATCTTTTGTAGTTATATATATACTTATATATATAAGTCATCGCGGTAACCTTTACCCAAAACTTACTTGAGAAAAGATGTCGATAATAGTTGCAAATGTACACGATCATAACTTGCTAATTCCCAGGTAGTCATTGATCACGTTTACTCTAAATATTATTGTTGGATGTAAGTTCATATATATTTTGTCTCATGACTCTCATCTATATATATGTTCCTTTACCTTGCTTAGTTTTACTTGCAAAGTCGAAGGGTCAACTCGTTATATTAAGAGAGGACACAAAGGCTTGAGTGTACTAAAATAGATTTGTTGGCCACATTGGCCGGAGCTCGTGACATGGAATTGAAACATTAGATGTGTAGTTAACATTTGTTCTTACAGATTTAACTCAAGCATAAGAAAGTAATACTTTATGCTTTAATACTACACCAACACTTCTTTGTTTATATTTTAGATCTATGGGTGATGTTCATGATCCTGCAACAAAGGAAGCAAATCTAATACCCGAGCAGGCACCTATGCCGGCCCATACAAGGTTAGTTTTGAAACACCCAGCATGTTTGTAGAAAAGCAGATGGAACCCTCGAGTAAACGAAATATAGTGAAAGGAATTGGTAGAAAAACACCATTTTACAAGTGTGAAGCACAAAAGAATTATATAAGAAACACAACGCACCACTTCAACATACTCCGGCAGAGATAAGCAAAACCAGTATCAAAAGAATCCCAAAACGAAACATCTCCAGATTCATGCTTTCATATTCACAAATTTATACATGTTGAGAATTAGACCTTTTTAACACGATTTAAGTTTATCACATACAACCTACCTTTTCGTTCCAAGTTTAGTAACATTCAAAAATTTTGCTAGGATGCAACATTTTACTTGGAAATGGCTCGTTGGTCATTGCAACATATCGCTTGACACCATACCGTGAAGATAAAACTTGCCTTCCAATTAACAATACCCAAAGAAATCACTTTTTTGGGTTCAAAGGGGTTGAAGTTTGACACATGAAAGCTGCAATAACTTGAAATAGACATAACGACAGATGGGTTCTTACAAGGGCTCCAAAGTCCTATTCCTCAACCCCAAAAATGATTCAAGTAGAAAACAATACAAACGGTTAACTAACGGGAGGATGGGGGTGATAAAGACCTTAACAAGACAATTGAAACTCAAACATGTTTGCTTGCTGGCTTCAGCCGAACGTTGCTATTATGAAGCTTTTGTAAATGCTCATGAACTTGGCGACAAATGCTGACAATGAAAATCCATAGAGATATTATCAGCTTTCTTAAAATATGTTGGTGAACAGATGGTCACACATTGTAGATGTAAGTCTGTAACCACCGTATTTAAATGAGGATAGAGCTTAAAACAAGTGATATAAATGCTAAATATAAAAGGTCAGGTGTTCACATCCTACGTTCTAAAAAATCAACAAATATCCAGATTAACACAAAATGAACATCAACCATGGCAATATAGAAACAAGAAACTGTTATGATTTCTGCATGTTGAATGCAGAGTACTTTTTGTTCTTACTATTGATGGTGCATCTTGAAATTGTACAGTTTATTACCTTATGTCCTTATGTATTGTTTCTTTCTGAAGGTATTGTTAGCACAAACTAATTGTTTGTTGAAAAGGAAACTTAGAAAAACTTAATACTGAGGAAAGACAAAAGATAGATGCTTGATCGGTGCATAAATCAGACTAATGCAATCATATGGTTAATTGCCATTGCTGTAACATTATACAAAAATTCAAAGAGAGTGCATTAAAGGTACCTTCAATGTGGAAAATGGCTTTCTGTCCAAGACGCATCCTATGTTCCTGAGAGAACATCAACTCATTAAGAGACAAAAATTGAGAAATTTACTCCTGTTCCACTACAATAAAATGTCCATATATAGTTCAAAGAGATCATAAAATAGGCTGAAGTACATTTCATAGTTTAATCACCAATTTAATTCATAGTACCACCAATCTGATAACATACATGTCATGATCTTATCTTTCTTTTGGATTTCTAATCGGTATAGGAAAGCTAATATCTCATGGCCTTTATGGGTCATAATACTTATCGAACCATTTTATGAATAAAATAATAGCTATTCCAAATAAAACATGTCATGATCTTAGAGGTAACCAAGCAAAAGGGATAGTTTTGGTGGAAAACAACATGGGCTGAGCTAGTATGCACATCTAAGAAAATTGCACAAGGATCCAGCATGGGCTTTGTGTAATTTCCCTAAGCCCTAGATATAAATATAAGTAGTATTTTATGTCCAAGCAGCCTCTTCCCATCTCTCCTATCGCATATATCCTTCATTTCAAAACTTTTGCACTTGTTTGTTTTGGCTGGTTAACATTTTCATTTTGTAGGTCCTTTTTCCTAGAAGTGAATAAATAAGACGCTGATATCCGAAAAAAGGGGAATGGAAAAAGATTACAAATATATGATATTTTGGCTATGATTGACAGATATAAAAGTCTTTGAGTGATTCATCATATAATCATAGCAAAAAGTGGTGTAAGAGTAATTGACAAGACATTAGAATGAACTTACATAATATGCAGCCCAATGACAAACCTCTAGCTTCACTTCATCATCTAGTTTTTTCAGCAATTCAGAAAGCAACCTCTGAATCAACAAAAAGCTCGGCCTCAATTATAGCACATTATTAAGAATTCAAGAAGAGTAATTCTGTGAGAAAAGAATATAACCTTCAATATAACTTCAGGAGGAATACAATTGACAAGTAATTCATACAACTTTCCTCGAACCTGGAACAACCTATATCAAAAGATATTCATGACAATAAGTAAACAGATGCATTTAATACCAGCAATAAACCATAATCATGAAGTTACGAGATACAACTTTTTGGGGCTCTGCTCTTTCATAATGTCAGATGCTATCTCAGATACATATTCCTCCCAGTCCATTGGGGGAATCACTTGATTATTGGTAAAAGGGTACCTATGAAAGAAAAACTGATGTAAATATTGCTTTCAATAACAGCATAACAAGTCATGAGATAAATTGCAACATTGATCTTAACTGTTGTACACGACAAGTCTCGAATGACAAAATTGCTCTCCTTAAACTCCGACCTGATTTTTCAGCTATTCGAGCAGCAAATCCAGGAGGGAGTTGTAATCCCTCTTTCTTGCCAATAAACTCCAGAACTTTAACAATCTGAAACAAGTACACACATGTTAGATAAGCTGCAAATCAAACTGAACCATCAAGCTCTGTTATTTAATTCAAGCTAAACAGTGATCGACTTGAATGGTTCAATTTAGTAAACTAACAACAGCAGGGACTTATACTTAAAAGAGCTGCAACACTGACCTGGTCTTCTTTTGGTGCATTTATTCTGACATTGAGACAACGAGAGCGCACTGCTTCAGTTACCTTTGATGAACTGTCACAGCATAGAATCAAACGACATGAGGCGCTGTACTTCTCCATTGTTCTCCTCAAAGAGTGTTGTGCTTCTCTTGAAAGTTTATCAACCTCATTGAGCACCAATACTGATACACCATACATGAAATGGTAAATAATGTGGTGATCATAATTCTGACAAGATTATGTTTATCACAAGTGCTTATGATTAACTGTAGGAAAGAAGTTTTGTATAGTTTGCACTAAAAACTCCTAGCGTGCATGTCGAAATGGCCTCATTAGAACAACTTTATTAGCCAAGCAGACGAAATCATACCTCCCCAATACCCCGCTTATGCTTGGATTGGGTACATTTGTTATTGTACTAGTCAGATAAGAGTTAAACGTCACTCTCTATCCCACATAATACACATGTATAGCAGAGAATGATTGAAGTATGAATAAATAATCGCTGCAAGCAAACCTTTGAAACCCTTTTTTCCTTTAGCGTCAATTGGTCTATTCTTTGCCATCTCTTTGATAATCTCTTGAACAATGTACCGATCCTGGAACCCCGCGTCACTAGGGTTTAACTCCACATGGTGAGTACTCGATAGTGTAGTGAGTTCCAATTCAATAGTCCTACTTCCAGCCTGCAAAAAAAACCAAATCAAAAAACATACAATACAATAGATATAAACTTATATTATAATATACACCCTATATACAGGCAGATTAGATTTTAACCCTGGAGGCTAAACCCCATACTTCACAAGATTTAAAATTGTATCAAAGTTTTCATACCGAAAAAAGTTAGCAACTTTATGTGTTAATTTGACAATCAAAATTTCTCAACAAAATACCAAATTCAGTACAAAAAAGAAACTGAACATATTTATCACAAATTAATATTGGATATGAAATATTAAACAATATACAATATAATAATAATAATAATTGATAGATATAAAGATGTACTTACATCAACTTTCCAGTTTTTATTCTCCACTTTAACCTGCAAATTAATCAAATTCAAACATAAAGAAAACAATTTTCCATCATTAAATTAAGGCAATAAACTATCCTAAAACTGAAAAACAAAAATTATTAATTTTGAAATAAAAAAAAAAAAAGTAAAAAGAAAACCTTTTCAGCGCTAGCCCCAAACATCTGTCTAAGAAGGGCCATGATTAGGGTTTTCTTGCCGGAACCAGGTGGGCCATAGAACAATAAATGCGGGCAATCTTGCTCAGTCACCTAATCATCGATATCAATCAACACATACATACATATAATAATAATAAGAATGATTATTGTCAAATAAAAAGCCCTAATTTTGTAAAAAAAATAATTGAAAAATGAGTTGATAAAAAAGAGTACCAATTTTTTGAGATTGAGAGCAATATCTTGGTGAACGATAACCTTGTCTAGGGTTTTTGGTCTGTACTTGTCTACCCACAGCATCTTTCTGAGATCAACCAAAGCGTGTGTTTAGTGTGCGTCTCAGACTGTGGTGAGATTGTGAAGAAGTGGCGGGAAAGGATCCGAGGAAAGGATAGAAATGGGGCGGGTTTTGGAGCCAGTTTTATCTATTAGGCCCTAATAAATGGGCCACTTGCTAAAATACTACTGTATCATATATCATACTTTGGAAGTTTGGATTAAAATTGGGGCGGTCTTGCTCCAAAATAAAGTAAATTTTATAGAAAAGGATAATCAACCTAACAAAGTAACTAAAATTTCTTGTCACATGTGAGATTTGCAGAGAAAATGAGTGAATCAGTAGATGTTTTAGATTGATTAACTGGTTGATTTGTTAAGTTAATTTATTATTATTTTAATTTTATTTTCTTCTTGAATTTATTTTTTTAATTATATTAAGTGTCATTTATTCATTATCATGTTGTTAGGTCTATTATTAAATTAATTTATTATTTTTTGAAACTTAGATGGTTGTAACATATGTAAATATGCAAGTTACACAATAATAATTAGTTTAATACTTCAAGAATTCAATATTTTTTTTTTGTTTCCAAAAAATTTTATTCATTGAAAACTGTAATACAATATTTGAATCTTAAGTTCATGATGGACATTCCCCATCATTTATATTCATGTCATCTATACAAGCCTACACTAAACAAGAATCTATACTAACCCATCTATCTATCGATATACTATTCCTATCTTCAAATAAGCAATTCAATACAATAATACCAATTTGACCCAAAGTTACAAAATGATACCTCCACCTGGGCACCTTACTTCTCTTTTGCTATCACTTGCATTTCCATATTATGCATTCCTTCCATAACAGCATTTATCTTGCACAATAATCTGCATACACTCATTCTAACTAGTAATTGTGAAAACGTGTTTCAGCACGTTCCCGGATCGATTAACACGAGATCTAACAATCATAGATGTGCAGAATCCGTCTATGATCGTCTTTAGGGTTAATTAATGATTATCATGATAAACACACACGAAGATAATAAGAACAGGAGATAAACACAAAAATACTATCATTAATCATATGATTACAAGATGAATCCGTATGAACAACATCTACAATGATTACGGATTACAATCATTGAGACGAATCGTGATAGTTTGGGCGGTATCTCGAGGTATAAATCTCTACCTCGAGAACCTAGTGAATGACTTTATGTTGCAACTAAATCATCAACCTAAATTCGTGACCTAAGACTTATATTTATAGGTTGTACAAACAGACTGGGCTGTCAAATTCGTACAAACGGGCTGGGCCTTACTAACTTAATAGTTCTTACGAACTTAAACTTCGTAAGCATAATTGTACGAATTTCTCAGCCTTTTAGAATTATTGCATCGGACAACAAATTGTGCACTTTATGTGCTCTAACAGTAATCAGCATCAACTTTGCATTTCCCATCTGGTCTTTAATTCTATATAAGCCTTGCATTCTTTAAACTTCAAGCTAAGTATCGTCCACTTTATTCCCTCAATAATATGATCTTTGAGTTTTTCCTTTGGCATATCAATATGACTGAATGTCCTGTTGTTTCTTTCCTTCCATACCCAATAGACTACAATAGCCAAAACAATTCTTTGTACAATATTCCAAACTGTTTTAGGAGATTCATGAATCCAATACTTAGCTTGTAAAGTTATTTACTTATAGTTGGATCTTTTCTCGATAAACAAACTTTACGTGTTAAGATCTTACAGACAAATTAATTTCATATACGTTATGCAGCAAACTACATCTAACAATGCTCTTATATAGAAGATTATTTATAAAAAATTTACCACCCGACCCTTTCAATCCATTAATATACATGCTTACTATGGTTTGCACCTAATCTTGGTGCAGCCAACAGCACTTCATAATTACTTTTTGTTTATTTAGTGAAACAGATTTTTTAAGCCTCAAACTACTAACTGGTAATAAAACCCATACTACAACATTCAACTTATACTTCTAATCAATCCCCTTATAAAATCTCAATTACACTTTTTTCAACCCGCATCTCTCAACTTTGTTGGCATCACCAACTTACAGTACAGCTCAACCCACGCTGCATTTAGTTAATTTTTAGAAAAAATTTCCACACTTGCAATCGTCAAAAGTGAAAACATATTACTACCCTTCTAATTTGGATTCAAGTATGAAGTATCATATGTCTAGCCTGAAACATTTGCATAAAGCTTCAAATGCTCTGTCTGTCCCACTTGCTGTACAAAGCCACTAGTTTCCATGTTTTTTAGTCAAATGCACATTAACAACGCAGCAACGCTAAGCCATTTGATTTAATTTAATATAGCAGCAAATACCCTTAAGACATACTAAATGAACCCAAAACTTGGTTCTATATTACACAGCCTATAACATTCCAGGACAAAATTATGTTGGAGTTGCTGAAAACTACAACTGCGGACTCAATTTCATCCTCATTTGAAAGATTCGTGATGCAGTATCAGCTGGTTTATAACTACAATATACCGAAGGCCCTGGCCTCCCACCAAGTTCCTCAGAAGATCAATAAATGCATGACTGTGTAGAATAACGGGAACTCCCAACCATTTAAATCAACGTAATAATGAAGTACTTCAAGTTAGTGTGGCAGTCTCAGTGCTTACTTTATAAATGCTGTTTCCAATTAGCGATGAGACAAATTGCAGCTCCTGACATAAAAAATAAGAGTTAAAACCAGTTAGCTGCATGGTAGTTATGATATATAATACCTTTTTCATTTCTAATTAAATGAACTACACAGTTTGATTACAAAAGAAGTTATAACGTTTCCAATATTTTCAAAATGGGTACATGAAATACACAACCATCGGAAATCTTGTTTTATGTTTGATCTTTGATGTAATTTTCTATTTACATGAGGAGTTCAACAAGAATGAGAACTAGAGATGAAGGCAACACAAGCCAACTTGTGAGAGCTCATGATTTTGACTTTTCAAAAATCATTTAATACTGAGCTAAGCCAAGCTTCCTCGTAAACTAACAAATACCAGTACTGATTAGACTCAACAGTTTGGCAAGCCATAATGAGCAGCACATATACAAGCTAACTGAGCCATTCAATTAAAAAACTTCCTTATCAGCTGATGGTTCATACCTATATCCTTCTCGAACAAGCCATCACCGCCATAGCTTTCATGTCCAAACATATCAAATTGGTTTTCTACCCTCATGCTATCATTATCCAACTTGAGCCTCTCCATTAACTAGTGCACTTCCACTGTCACTGGATGCAACATCCAATTCACTGCTACTCGTTTTTGGCTCATTTTTGCGGGGCCCAACATACCTCTTGGAAAATGTAACTTCAGAGCTCTTATCCTTTGGCATGCTTGAACTTCTTCTAAGCTTACTTTTATCGGCATATTTTTGTGGGGCTCCACTATCCTTCGTCTCACCAGCTGTACTCTGATTTTCATTTGGTTTATCAGTGCCCTGATCTGGAAGGAGTGCTTTTCGGCTTAGACGAAGTTGACCTTTTTCATTGATCTGTAAAATATACATAAAAAAATTCTGAATAAATGCTCCAAAAAAAAAAAAAAGACGATAACAGGGTCGTGTTTAATGTACTACTTCCTCATTCAAAAGAAATTGTAACACTTTCCTTTGAAATGTAGAAAAAAGTTGCATTGTTTCCTTTTAAGGAAGACCCTAATATAACAAGCACCTAGCTACACATAAAGATTCTTTAGTGTACTTTTATTGAAAGATAATTATTTTGACAAAATAGTCGACCCAAATTGGTAGGTTACCCTATCTTCTTTAAACACACACAAGGAGAAAAATCCATACCTCTATGAGCTTGACGTCAACCTGGTCTCCAACCTTGAAAGCCTGTTACAAATTAAATTATACTTATTGCACCAACACAGCAAACTGTAAAACATACAAGGTAATAATCCTTACATCGTCGGGTTTTGACAGCCAATCTGGACTCAACTCGCTAATATGACAAAGTCCCTGAAATGGAGTTAAACTTTGTTTTAATTCTTACATAATGCTAAGCTTTCACAGGAAAAATATGTCATAACTAATCACATAAACTGAGAATCATAGGAAGTAATAAACAAAACCATGGAGCTTTGTTAAAACAATTCACTTTCTAAATCTGAAAAACCCAGATGATTACATGAAGGAAATATATGCACTTTCTAAATCTGAAAAACCCAGATGATTACATGAAGGAAATATTGGACTGGGATATAAATTTATAGCATGACATGCAAAAATGCCAATGATCACAAGGTCATGATTAATATTTGCGGATAGAGATTATACCTCTCGGCCTGGTACTATCTCAACGAAAGCTCCATAGGGAACAATAGATGTGATTTTGCAATTCCTGATAGCATATAAAAACAAAACAAACAAAAATCAAGCAAAGAGCCAATTCAGAACTGATGAATAGCGAGACCCAATTACAAGAATCACAACCCAGTTGAAGATCATATTGCCCAAGGTAAGACTAATCCACATTTTAACTGAATTAAGTTCATTCATGTTGATAGAAGCATTTCTTTCACATGAAAAGAAAGATACCTATACACGTCACCAATAACTGGGACCATTGTCAAGTTACTAATGATAGCTTTCGTCTTTTCTAGGCTTGCCCAATCTCTTGCAGTTATTTTGACCTGAAATAGTCAATAAGATACGTGAGCCTGTAAGAACAGCAGCAAAAGCATCAGAAAGAATAAGTTGTTCAACGTACTATTCCATTATCTTGTGTGTCGATAGAGTCCACGCCAGTCTCTTCAATGATACTCTTGACTTTTTTACCCCCGGAGCCAATAATAAGGTTCACTTTCTCAGGCTTAACCTACAACAATTGTAAGAAACACTGCAATCAATATGCACATTCCATCACTTGTCAGACGACTAACAGGCTAAGAGATGACCACTAACTTTCATAACAAGAATGAGTGGAGCATGCTTAGAAAGCTTCTTTGACGGGGGAGGTGAGCATTTCAGCATCTCAGCTGAAAACATAATAATGTGTCATCCAGACTGATTAGACAGGATGAAATTTGTATGGAAAACAAAGAATACATATTACTATTTGTTGATATTGTGTTTGATTTTTTTTTTACCAAGAATACGTTTACGTCCTTCCTTTGCTTGCATTAATGCTTGCTTCATTGTTGACAAAGTAATTCCAGTAACCTATAAATATTGTAAAGAAGGCACATTGCTCAGATACAAAACCACCAATAACAGCCATATATGTAGACAGCCAAGAAACACACACACACGCACACACAGATTAACATGCCAACCTTTATATCCATTTGAAATGCGGTTACTCCATCTTCATTCCCAGCAACCTGCATATTAAAAGTCGGTAATTTCAACACCCCTCCTTTAGAGCTCTAGTACTGCACCTCTTACAGATTCATACCATATGCCCAACAATTTGCATAACTTATGAGGTAGGTCCCACAACATGAGTATAAATTACTCCTTTCATCCCATAAAAATTGCAACCACCACATTCGAGCATTAGGATACTATTGTCCAATTTGATTAAAGTTGCCATTAACTTTTTTATGTTTTGTTAGTAAAACCATTTTTCCAAACACACCATCTCTTGATGTGTGGACAATGAAAACTTATAAACCATATTTTTTAGACGGGCCCAAGTAGCTTCTTAAAATACATGATTGAAATTTTTATGGGAGACGATTTATAATTTCAGCCTTGAGGCTATGCTCCAATCAAGTGAAAAGACCTTAAAATCCATATCTCCAGAAGCATCCTCAGAGCCAGTGATGTCGGATAAGATAAGTGGGGTTCCATCTCCCCCAAATTCCTCTGTGTCCACAACCAAGCCCATTGCTATACCCGCAATAGAGCTCTTTAATGGTACTCCAGCATCTTGCAGTGCTAGGCATCCCCCACAAACTGATGCCATACTATCATATCATCATACAAAACAATACGAACAAATGTCAAAAATGTCCTGAAAATAATTGTCAAGAGTCACAAAATAACAAATGAAGAAATTCATTAAACAATACACCTAATAAGCTTTCACACCTTGATGATCCATTACTTTCTGTAATGGTACTCTCCACACGTATAGTATAAGGAAAATCTTCTTCTGAAGGCAACACAGGTTCGAGGGCTCTTTCAGCCAGAGTACCATGACCAATTTCTCTTCTACTAGGTGCTCCAATTCGCCCAACTTCCCCAACACAAGATGGTGGAAATGAATACTGCATCATGAACAAAATACATCTAATTAGCAAGTAACTTGAAAATTGACACTAGAAAGTCTACAAAAGGTTCTTGAACATTTGTCACAGTAGATTCAGTACTCCCAATGGTCACTTTTTCTTCTTTTAATTCTGAACATTATAAGTATTTGGACCTTCAAACATTAAGATTTCTTGATAACAAAATACAAACACCCTCTTGAATCAATTGTCAATTATTTGCAACTCAACTTATCTCAGAACTTGGGTATCTATCCACTTGTTTGATGTTGCCATTAGACACATGGTGAGTGGATACATAAATGGACCATGTACAAAAAAATTTAGAAAGATTAGGGAGATTTAGCTAATAACACAGTTTAACTACTGAGTACTATAGAACTTGCAAATTAAGATTCAGCGAAGAGCCTAAAAAACAGTCACACCTGAAGATAGAACCTTTTCACATCTTCTACACCTGCCAGGATGTCTATTCTTTGTGCCATTTGTTTGTCCCCAAGGGTAACCACTGCCAATGACTGTAACGAAAAAAGATAAAAATAAATAAACTAAGAGAAACAAAGGAGAAAAATCTGCAAGCTTAAACAATCATCGTAGTTTTATAAATGTAAAAGCAACAGAATTAAATAATCATTGTCTTATTCTGAATCATCTAATGTAAATCTCAGATAGCAAAAGTCACCGATATCTATTAGTAATGTTCGAAAGACAACTCCCGTAAATAACCAAAGTATGCATACAACATACCTCATACGTGATACGCGGAAATTTTGTAAACTTCAGCAATAAAAACAGCACAAACCTGAGTTTCCCCACGGGTAAAAAGAGCACTTCCATGTGCTCTAGGTAGTAACCCACATTCTGAGTCAATGACACGTATCTCCTCAGAAGTTCTGCCATCACTTCTTTTTCCTCCCTTAAATGAAAATACAAACATAAGATGATGATCGATATGCTAAAATGTACAAGAATCCAATTGTATTTCTAACCAAGCTAATGGAATCTAGTTATAGCAAGTAATCCACTCATAAAGTTTTTCCTATATCTTGTAGAAGAACATTATCGACTCGGAACGCACTGCTAGATAACATTTGTAAACCTCAAGAATTCCATAAGGTTGCTATCCTTGTAAGTAATCAGAAAACTTCCTTGTTCTATTAGAACATGATATTGAACAGATCAGATAAAACCCCAAGAAATGGAACTGCTTAGTTGCATTTTAGCAGAGGAACCAAAACTTTTAAATGTGGAAAGAAAAAAAATCCGTACACACATTATTCACATCAAAAATAAAAACATCCTATCCATGTTCCAGGTCTACCTCTTAACAAACTAACAGTGAGTGAGTGTATGCGTACCTCCACGATGCGTTTTCGCAGGTATTTGGATGTAACACTTTTGAAAACCAACTTCACATCTACCTCAGAGTAAAACTACACGGGAACGAAAACAATCATCAATTAACTTTCCCTGCCACTCGTACTTCATATATCTAAAAACCATCATTCAGGTGATAAACTAGTAAAATGAAAGGTGAAGTCTTTAATCAAAGATATGTATTAATATAAAAGGGAGATGTACACAAAAATGTATATATCCTTTAGAGATCATCTTTCTGATGTTAGCCTAACCAGAAATGTAAATGATTAAGAGGGGAATGATACCATGGGAACTGGTTTCTTATAAACTGGCTTAATATGAACATCACCCTCATCAAATTCACCATCAACCACAAATTCCTCTTCCTCATCTTCATCCTCCAACATGTCTGGAGTTATTTCATTACCAACAGAAGTTTCACTTTTGCTTACATAACCCTCCTCAGTAAGTATACTAAGAACTTTTTCCTCTAACAATGAAAGGGCTTTTCTTCTTGGTACTTTGCTTTTGAGTTGTAGCACTTTGACCAACTCATCACCTGCAATTTCCTGCATTGTATTTATCTATAAGCGGGACAGCAACATGATAAAGAAAATGACTTTTATGGGGTGATTATTTGAATAGAAAGCACCACAAGTACTGATAAGGATGAAAGGGACACATACTTCAACATGTTTATACAGCTCAGGTGGAGGTAACTTAATTGAATCAAGCATTTTGGGTTTCCCACACTTCTTTACCAAATTGTCCACCTCTTTGCAGATAGCTCGCACAGCATCCTGATAAGAATAAAGTTGCGATCATACACATGGATATTATGTAATCACTGACTTATTTCCGTGTAAATTGTAGATATATGTAGACCAGCACAACTAAATAACAACCTGTCCAACTTCTATCGCTTGAATCAACTTCTCTTCAGGAAGAAAGTCACAGTAACCCTACAATACAATATCCAGAAACATAAAATGCTAGTGTCAAAATGAGTAGCTGCCAACTGGCTATCTGCTTCAAACATCTGAAATTAGAGGACACTAAAATTATGACTAGCCTTGTACCCATGCAAATGTGTAAACGGAAAATATTGAATAACAATAAGAACCTCTATCATTAATATCCCTCTTTCTGATCCCGCCATCAATAAGTCCAGTTTTGAATCTTCCATCTCCAAGGTTGTTGGATTCACAATAAACTTATCACCAATCAAACCAATTCGAACTCCTGCTATAGTGTTTGTATTTGGCACTTCTGAGAGGGCTCTGTTGGAACATAATGTGACATTGACTATAATTAGGTAGCTGAATTTAAAATAACTAAAGATGCCATTTAAGAGTGAAATTTGTTGCTAAATCTTACACCGCAATTCCAGCTGCAGTAACAGCTAGAGAATCTGGGGGGTGCAGGCCATCATAACTCAAAACCTGCAAAGCGTCACTATAAAAATTATTTATTTATTTATTTATTTATTTTTGGCTGTTATAGCATATAAGGAAAATTACATGTTTATATTTGGTTTTCCAAATATAATTGTCCCATCATTTTCAATTTTCACTTTATTTATCTATATATTCAAAGAAAAGGGTAAAAGCTTCACGACTTCAATACATAAAGCCAGTCAACCAACCAATTTAAAAGAAGATTTGAATAAGCATATAACCATTCTATTAAACTTTATATATTAATCTTAGCATCCAGCTACAAGTCTTGGGAACAGAATAAGCCACCTCAGTGGCATAAAAATGAGAACAAAATATATAATCAATGCAACAAGAAAAAGGTCTATGTAAAATGCTACTCTAATATTGGAAAGTACATACCCAAGATAGTATCTGAGTTTCATGATAGAAGCCCTTTAGCATGGTTGGCCTCAATGGCCTGTCAATTAGTCTACATATAAGTACCTGCGTTACCATAACTTATATCATTTTGAACTACAAGAATAAATAAATGAGAATGATACTGTATGTATGTACCTAAGGTAATTTAATGAGAGTGACTATAAGGTAGAATAGTAGGATACCAGGATATATGATGAATTAAACCTACATACCCTTGAGCTTTAGCTCATTGGTATATCATATGTGTGATGACCCATCAACTTAAAGGTT
The DNA here is from genome assembly GCF_010389155.1 of Erigeron canadensis. NCBI lineage: Eukaryota > Viridiplantae > Streptophyta > Magnoliopsida > Asterales > Asteraceae > Erigeron > Erigeron canadensis. Next base: position 36,497,454 of record NC_057766.1, read on the forward strand.
GTGGGTTCAAGTCCTATGGCAAACACTTTGTATATATTTGTGGAATTTATGTGGATTTATTTAGTTGCTTTTCAAAGAAAAAAAAAAGGTAAACCTACAAACCATTTCGGGAATTTACTGTCTATGATCAGTATCATTTAAAAGAAAATTCCAAGAAATTCCTTTAAAAATAAGTAATAGAATTAGATGAAAGAAACTAATCAATCACCTGGTTGTTGGAGACATTCCATGTGTGGTTTTTTTTTTTCAATGGCAAACCGTACAAAACATAAAATCAACTTTACTGTTTATAGCTTCCAAAGTAAGCCTTTTCATATTGTGTTGGTTAGTTACCTTTTGAAGTGGGTTTGGATATAGAGGTTCTGCTAATATTCGCTTAGGTCAGTTTGGTTCAAGTTGGTTTGGTGTTTAGCATTGTCTAGCTCCTTGCTAGTTTTTTTTAAATGAAATTCTATTGCCTTTCTCATTTAAGAAACAAAGTAAAACTTTTTCAAGCACCATAATGTGTCCATTCTATAATCTTAGTGAAGGATATACCTCATGGTCCTTCGTCCTTCCCTCCCGCTTAAAAAATCCTCCACTGGAAAAGAAACTTAAAATTAGAAAAAAACAAAACATTTGCATGCAAGTTAATAAGTAATAGTAGTAGTTTTGTGAATTTCTTTTGCCATGTGATAATGTGAAAAAAAGTAAAAGAAGCTAAATCATGATACTTGCCTGGTTCTACCAGCAGCTGAAAAACGCTCTTGATAATTTACAGACATAGGGAAAAAGTCAGAAGGCTCGCTTGGAACATCAGACATACAAACAGACGTGTAGATGATCTGCATATTTAGATATGATATTATAACAATTTGCACAACTCAAATAAATGCGAAATTCTGCATAATTAAAAAAGAAGTGATTGAATGATACAAAAACCCTAAACTGGCATTGTTTCTGCAATCCCCAAACACGGTTAAGAAGCAAACATAAAAGTATTTTTCCCCCGAAACTTACCGTTTCTCCATCTCTTACAATAACAGATCCACTAGCTTGTCTTCCTATTTGACCAGTCTCAACTGTTATCTGCAAAAGTAAAAATAAAAGTAAAAACGAGAGCAATAAGGATACCAGAAATTTGGAAGCAATAGATCCTTTGCTGTCAGCATTCATTTATTGTTGGTAAAGAGCATGGTTTTATTTATACTGAACTAGTAATGCACATTCAGTTGTGTTCCAGTCTATGTAAGATACTGCTATTGTACGCACTAGTAAATTTTCACAAGTGTTCTGGTTTATGCAAGGTATTCTCTTTTTGTACACATTGGTGACTGAAGTTGTAAAATGTTAAACTTGTTCCACCTTGATAATTGGAAAGCCTTTAGAATTCTGAAGCCAGGAAGACTTTAACAAATTCAATGACTAAAGTAGACAAATACCAAAAAAGAAGGGGGGCATTGCATAACCTAAAAAACTATATGAAGGAATTACAGACCCAAAGTGTATGTTACCGTTACTTATCCCCTATAAAAATGAAGAAAAAAAAGTTGATAAGCGATTAAAGTATTAAAAAAAACAAGAAACAAAAGCATTGTTGGAAGATTTGAACAAACAGGAGAAGAAATCAATGACCAAAAACAATGAGTTGTGTAATCAGTTAATCACTTTCAAAAGTAATTGTCTGACTTATACTTGTTTGTGTATTATCACGGTATCAATTTCAGGAGTGACAGACAATCAAGAATCTAGTGCAAGAGTCTCTCTACCTAGTATTTGTGTATTCATATACACGAAAACCCATTTACAACTGCCCGAAATGGTTTGCAAGAAGTTACAAAGCACTAGTAAGTCAGCATTGCTAACTCACTTATCAGCTGGTATGGTAGTAGGTAACAATTATACCAACATCAGCGAAAGTCGGTTTGGAATTGCACTAGTAACACTATACTAGTTGATTTCCATATTCAGTTAGAATGCAAAGGTCGGTTAAGATTTTACAGGTCGTTGCGGATTTCAACTTAAAATCCCTCAGCTTTACTAACAAACATGAGTAATTTGGCTCTTCCAGAAATAATAGATAGCCAAAGTTTATTGAGACTTTTTTTAAGCTTCGATTTTTTCGTTGTCATCGAAATATATACAACTTCAAGTCTCTGTAATACTACTAATATAACTATATATTACTTACAGCGAGTGTAGTCAGCATGTATATATTGTTGTTATTAAAGTAAAAAAAAAACATTTTACTTTAATTATCCATACTAAACAAAACAGAATTAAAAATAAATGGAGAAATTAAGTAACAACTGAAAGTGCGGCAGACTTACGTATCTATCTCCAACGGGAATTTTAACGGTATGACGGTTAGGAAAAGAAGGAGATGACGTGGCAGAATCTGATTCGCGAATTAGGGCGCGTACATTGAAGCGAATTGAGTTATTTAATTTATTATTGTTGTTGTTATTGCTTCTAGTGATAGCTGATGTGAGGAAATTAGAGGAGACAGAAGTTGATTTATTGTGTCTATTATTGTGAAACGTTGAGTGTGGTAATGGTCGTCCTCCATGGAAGCTACTGCTAATCGCTAGCATTTCGTTACTTATAATTTACCAGTTTGTGTGTGTGTGTGTGACACGATGGTGATATTTGGAGAAGGAAATGGAGGGGACTCCTTATCCGTTGTTGCTGCTGCTGCTGCTGTATCGTTTCTCTCTTGGGCCTTATGGTTGTGGGTTGATAACTTTGGGCTTTTGGATGAGTTGGTCACTTGGTTGATTTGCTAATTGTAGTCAAAATCTATCCTAAAATGTTTTTCTAAAGAAACTAGAATCTAATGTAATTGGAAATTTGAAAGAATAAACACTTGAAAGTTTTGTAATTGGTTGATATAATTCATATAATTATGCAAAAAAAATTTGAATTTGAATTATGACAAATGATAAATTTATCCTTTACTAATCATTTTGTTTGTTCATATTTATCTTTGTCCATTGATGTTCATTTGTGCTTTTTTTTGTGTGTTTATATATGTTTATTTAGCATTTACACAAACAAAAACGAACAATCTTGTCTGCTTAACAAATAAATACGAATACATGTTTTACAAATGTTTATTTATCTTTACTCCCTAATAAAGTAAAAGACCCATTTTCATTTTTAGTAATTTTTGTTTTTTAATTATTAGAATTGCCCTTGACATTTTATATTATGTATACTCTTTTATAAAAGTTATTCATCCCCCAACAAATAGATTGTTACTCAAATGTTACATACAAAGGTACTGAATTGCCCCTAATAAAGACCAATTATGGAAAGAGTTTTATAAATTATCAAAATTACCCTTAATGAATTAATTTACACTCGAAACCATTGTTTTAATAATTAACACTTCAAGCCCTTATCTTTTTTTAAAATTCCACTATCTCCTAATTTACATCAACCTACACCACTTAATACTAATAATACAATCACCGACACCACTAAACCGTTGTCCCTGTCATCGCCGCCACATTGCACGGATATCATGCTCGTTCAAAGTTAAACAAACGAACACCAAACAAGTCATGTTTGCGTTTTGTTTGGTGTTCTTTTGGTTCATTTACGTCCCCGGTTCCATGTATTTTATCAGAGACTTACTCGTACAAATTTTATTTTATTTTATATTTTTTTCTAGATTTATAATTGGAACAATTTGTTTACGAGACCATACCTTTATTATAAAACATTCACAACCATAACTTGGCATGAAGAAAAAACGAAGTTAGAAATTATATTTCGTTAATTGACTTAATTCTATTATATTAGTTATTTACAAATGGTCGTAACCATTATGATTTGATCTTTGACTACTTTTACGATTAGTAAAACAGTAAAATAAGGTACAGGGTAACACCACCAGGTCAACGGTCAACCCCACCAGACTATTAGCGGCGACGTCGCCACAAATAGTCGGTCCCCCGACACCTGCAACATTGACTGACAAAAGCACGTTTACGAGTTCCCGCGTCAGAGGTATTAGCGGTGACATCGCCCCTAATAGTGGGGCCCCCTCTGACAATTCACACTTAGGAAGTCTCGGGAATCGTTATTCGCCATGGATAGGAATAAGAATATGGCAGCCCTTTTTGAAATAATTCGTTATTGGCCAGAGTATGTCAGCCCACCATTTAGGATGCCCATCTTGATTCTACAGTATAAATTGTATATTTCGTAGCGGTCGTTTTCATTCGCATAACTTTTAGTTTTCATACGCATAACTTTCGTTTTCAGTCGTTTTCATTCACAAATTTTGTTTTCAAAGCCATATTCCAATTATATTTAGCACAGGTATATTGACGTATACATATATATATATATATATATATATATATATATTATGAATATAAATATAGATATTATACATATGTGTATATTATGAATAGTTAATGAACTAGATGTTTACTTGAATTGTTTCAGATTGATAGTTTTGAGGATATTTGGGCAGACCCAGAAAACGTACGTATTGAAGTGCCGGATAATGTGTTTGAGCAACTTGATTCAGACGGTGAATTTGAATGCGAAGTTGGGGACTTAGAAACCGATGAGGTGTTTGGTTCCATTGAATAATTGACGGAGTGGGCTCAAAGAACAACAATGGAGTTGGGTTATGTTCTAGTCATATGGCGGACGAACAAAAACTCAAAAAAGGTGGTCAGAAAAGTGACACTTATATGTCACCACGGTGGAGCGCGCGATACAAGGTTAATTGGGCCACCCAAATGGTCCACCAAGATAGGTTGTCCCTTCACTTTAATAGGCCACCCTGGGCGTGATGATGGTTGGAGAGTAACTGTCAAGGACTGGAGACACAATCATGATCCAACTACCGATCTGCAAGGGAATGTGTACGCGAGACGGATGACGGATGAAGAAAAGGAATATGTGGGGAACCAATCAGATCGCGGTTTGTACCCATGTCAGATCCTGGTAAACCTCAAATAGTGGGTCCATGGCACGTGAAATGGTCGCGTTGAATCTCTGCAGTCTGTCAGTTGGGACCCACTATTTGCGGCGACGTCGCCGCAAATAGTGGGTGGTGGGGTACCCTGTTTGACCTGGTCGTGTTACGCGCTTCGTAAAATAATTGTAAACGTGACAACAGTAGTACTTTTAATGAATGATTCCTTCAGGATTAAATTGTCGTTCATGCAACGTACAAATTACTTTCCATTCATGGTAAAGAAAATAGCTATGTTTAATGAGAAAAGGGACAAAAGATGAAGCTTCGTTGAAGTTTCTCATCGATCAACAATAATATTTGCCAAACACACACATTAATATCGTGTTGTTTAACCACGTTTTCTTATTTCGTTTTTATTTTCCTTTCGAAAAGCACAAAGCTTGATAATCGTCTATTCGTCGATCTATTAGTGACCATGAATCCATCCTGTTGGTCATTATTTTATCAGTATCACAATATTATCTTTTTCTGTCATTATGATAACGAATGAACAATTTTTAACAAATGTTTTTGTCTTTACGTACTTTCGCCGAGCGCTTCTAGTTTGTAAAATGTGCATGCATCATATCCGGTGCACTCATTTGTCACATTCGTTTTGACATTACCCAATTATCACACACCTTCTAAAATCTATAAAATTGTGATAATTAATGATGGCTGTCACAATTAAAATTAAATTGATATTTTAATTAAATATCATTTCATGAACTTTCTAATAATAAATTGTAAATTTTAATACGTTGTCATCAATAACATAATATCAAGCAAAAGTATAAACAACTTAATGATATGTTTGACGTCTACATATATTTTTTTGGAGACATTATCTTTCAAAACAGCAAATATCTATGACAACTTGTTTTTTGGTTTTGTCCCAACATTGCATATAACTTGAAATCCATCCTCTCCTACAAATACCTTCAAATACCACATGTACGTACCTTTCTATATGGCGATTATGCCTTTCAACCCAACTCTCACCATCTTATTCATCATCTCCTTCATCGTCACATCATCCGCAGACCCGATAACCACAGCCTGCACAGACGTACGTAGCCACGACACGTCTCGTTCCAAATGTATATACATAAAAACACACTCTGACTGCCACCCAAAAGGCTACATAAACTACCTTCAAATCTTCTATTGCACATTATCAAGGTTTCCTAACCTTGGTTTCATTCTTCTTCTCCTATGGCTTGTGATACTTTTCTATGTGTTAAGCAACACTGCATCCGAATACTTTTGTCCTGCGGTTGAACACTTGTCTAAAATTATAAACCTCTCCCCTGCTCTTGCAGGAACCACTTTGCTTCCCTTAGGAAACGGCTCACCTGATGTTTTCGCTAGTATTATCTCTTTCACTGCCTCTAGTGACGGTGGAGATATCGGGATTAATAGTATCCTTGGTGGGGCGATATTTGTTACAACTGTTGTTGTTGGAGTTCTTAGCTTGTTACTCTCTTACCGACGAAAATATGTTGAAGTTGATAAAGCAAACTTCGTTAGAGACGTTGTTTTTCTTCTATTCGCTCTCTCAAGTCTACTCGTAGTCATTATAATCGGGAAGATTACTTTATGGGCGTCATTGCTTTTCACTTCTACTTACATTATTTACATTTGTTTAGTTTCTTATATGCATTTTATTAGCATAAAGAACAAGAGGGTGACCTCGAATACAGCTTGTGGACAAAGCGGACAATATCATGATCTCAGACTACCATTACTCATAAGCTCTCCGCATAAAGATAAAGATGTGTCTAACAAAAAGAAGGTTGTTATGTTGATTTTGAATGTTATGGGGTTGCCATTTTATTTACCTAGAAGGCTCACAATACCATTGGTAACAAAAGAAAAATGGTCCAAGCCATTTGGAGTGATTTCAGTGGGATTGGCTCCAATTATGTTGGCTCTTATTTTCACCACACAACAAGGTAAAATGGGTTCAAAAAGTAGCTTGTTCATATGTGGTATGTCATTGGTAATTGGAATTGCTTTAGGGACTTGTACACTTGTTAGGACAAGTAGTACCATGGCACCACAAAAGTGTTTGATTATTTGGTATGCAAGTGGGTTCCTAATGAGTGTTACATGGACATACATCACTGCTGAGGAATTGGTCTCTTTGTTGCAATCACTTGGGACTATTATTGGTATAAAACCTTCAATTTTAGGGCTTACTGTTCTAGCTTGGGGTAACTCACTTGGTGACTTGACAGCCAATGTCGCTATGGCAATACATGATGGGCCCGATGGGGCTCAAATTGCTATAGCGGGCTGTTTTGCTGGGCCCGTGTTTAATATCTATATGGGATTGGGATTTTCGTTTGTTATTGCATCTTGGTTGGATTATCCGGCACCATATATGGTTCCGGTTAACCCTTACTTGTGTGAGACCGTGGGTTTTTTGATTGTTGGTTTGTTATGGGCTCTTGTTGTACTGCCCAAACGGCAAATGCGACTTGATCAAACACTCGGAGGTGGGCTTTTGGCCATTTACTTATGCTTCTTGTTTATTAAGATTGCTAGAGCTGTTGGACTGATTGATTTTTCTACATCCAACTCGTTAGAAGTTGTATAAGTAGTAATCATGTTGATATTTTAGTTAGGCAACAATATTGGCTACCACTATTATGCTTTAATGAGTATATATTCTTCTATTTAACGATTTCTAAGCAAGCATACATAAATGGCCTATATATAAACTTCAAACACTGATGTTTTGTGTATATATCTTTCTTTGGGTAGACTTCCTTGGATGATCTTAAGTGTTGAACATATTTACGCTAATTAGCACGATTCCAATACTTGATCAAACATCTAATCAGTTTATCTTCTCGCATCATGCCTTAACAATCGTCTATCACCATTAATTACACGAAGATACAACACCTATTCGATCAATATGAACATATATATATGTCCTACTCTTTTGTCCATTCTTTATCTATCCACGAAACATGATAAGAATAAAATGACGATAACACATTAGAATCATATAATGTCGCTTTACATATATTGACTACTCTGTCCCAATCACCATCTTGCCATCAAAAGTAACAAGTTGAACCTTAATACATCCATCACTAACCTTAAGTATTCGGCTATTTTAGTCAATAATTATGTTTATGTGGATCCTATTATGCGTGACAAGAAAGTGGTTCAATCAAAATGTTTGATTTCAAATTGTACACCTTAATTGATTTAGCCATTCCTTTGGCTAAAAATCAACCTCTCTTTTGTCACTCATATGTAGTTGTAATGTTGTATCATAAAAAAATGACAAGTATTTTGCCATGCGCCAACAATTTGCTGAGAAGATGTTGATAGTCGATAAGAAGAGTATTTTTGGTTTTGGATGCATACATTATATTCCATGAGTTAGGCATACGTACCCATCTCATTCCCTTCAGATCATGTACTAAAAATAAAATTTGGTATGTGCTTTTTTATCCTTTTCTTGTGTTTAGTGATTTAAATAAAAATTGTGTAGGCGATTGAAGAATTTGTCCAGGGATGGCCGGCGGGAATATGGGAAAGGATACGTTTTTAAAAACACACCAATTCCAAAACAGGATAATGTTAACAATTTCTTTGAAGGTTATTCACTTATACAAATTTCCTTTTTCTTTTCTTTCGGTTAAGGCTACATCGAATTGTTGAATTCTAAGAATTAATCTTAACAACTCATATCTAGACAACCTAAAAAAATAAATAAAATTAGGTGCGAACGTTCTACTCTCACGGACCGTTTTGGTACCCAAGCTCATATTGCATAAAACTCTTGTCAGGTGACTTACCATTCTCATACATGGTTGTGGTATACTCGTAGTTTCTCTACTTGCATTTGGCAAGATTTAAACCTGTGATTTGCACCCTTTATCAGTGGGCCCATGTGGTCATATGACAACTAACATTACCAATAAAATTACTTTCAATTCATTTATTAGTTGCCAATGGATTGGCCGCTCATTGGTGAGGTTTTAGACCTTCAAGAAATCCACTAGGGTTCGAATCTCGCTTTCTACAGTTGTATTAGTGGATTATTTGAAGTGGTTTCTCGAGATTCATGCGTTTCATCCCAAGCATGCGTGGTTTGAGCGGTATGCTCGATCCGCATACCGCTTAATTAGATGTCACTGTGGTATCTCAAATGGTAACCGCTAAATATTAATTACTAACCCGTTGTTAAAAAAAAGTCATATATTAGTTTCATATATTCCCTTATCAATCTTTACTCTATTTATTACTCATCATCTCTCTCTCATCTTCCAAGGAACATTATCCCATGTGCACCACTTAAATACACACAAGGCTCACACGCAATAACAAATTATTACTGTTGTCGTTGCCGTCGCTATATACAGGTAACTTTTCAGTCCTATATTTCTATTAATATCTCTCTGCTTACAACATTATATATATATACTAAAAAGTAACTTTCCTTTGTGAGAGGAAAGTTACTATAGCTAAGAGTACAAGTGGTCCAACACAAGGTACAACCACCCCAAAGCATACATAAAACAAAAACAATTAATAGCTTTAACGATTGTTAAGTATACTCATAAAAGATACAACAAATCAGGTCCTTTTTTTATAGTCTGTCAACTTTCATATTTAAATTACAACTCCTTAAACATTAGGTACAACCCATCTAAAGCAAATATATTGCAAAAAAAGTGTTTTTCTTTGTTATTTTTACCACATAACTTTTACTTTTTAAACTTTCGTCACGGAAACGTTGTTTCTTACTTTTCTCCGTTTTATTTTTTGCCACATAACTTTTGAGTTTTTAAATTTTATCACGAAAGCTTTGTTTTAAAGTTTTTGTTCTTTTGTTTTGTTTTTTTAACTTTATCAACCAAAGTTTCATTTTCTTTGGTTTTTAACGTATAACCGGTTTTCTTAACTTTTGCTACAAAACTTTTAATTTTTTTTGTATTTTTTTACTGTAACTTTCATTTTTTAAAGTCTCGCTCCGAAAGTTTTCTTTTTGTTCTTCATTTTACCGCACAGATTTTGGTTTTAAACTTTTGTTACCAAAGTTTCATTTTCTTTACTTTTTATTACAACTTTTATTTTCTTAACTTTTGGCACAAATATTTAGTTTTCAGCTTAATGATTTTTAACTTTTATCACGAGATTTTTTTTTTCTCCCAGAGCACCGCCTGGTTAATTTTGTTTTTCGGCTTAATGTTTTTGTAACTTTTATCACCAAAGTTATATTTTTCTCCCGGGGCAACGTGCGGGTAGAAATACTAGTTTTACTTAAATATTAAGATTTGAGAAGACAATATATTCTTCAAAAATCAACTAAAATATCACTTTATACAATCAATAAAATTTTATACATAAATGATGATAATAATATTTGGTGAATTCTAACAAAATAAAACTAGCATACTAAAATCTATATATATCTAAAAGTTCTATCAAGCAAGTGGAAAAATTGACGTATTATTGACGATTTATCGATTTGTACTTAATAGATGTAATTATGTTCCTTTAAAATATTTAATCATATATAAATGATGAAGAATTAATTCCTCTTATCAAGTAAATTCTATTATTTTCAGGTGAGAATAGATATTTTTCATTTATTTATTTTTAATTTTCATGTAATTTTCTTTTATGCATTCGGTAGTCTGTGGCATGAAAAAATAATGATGGGTTGGTTCATTGATTTAACTCACGTTGATTCATATTCTCATCATTAATGAGAATTCTTAAAGACATAAACTACATTCAAGAAACATCGGTTACAGATGATGTATATAAAAATATACAACACAATTTGGGCTTCGTTAGTTTGTGCTCTGTATAAAAGGTGTTCTTTTCTTCCTGATAGATTTTACGTTTCTTCTTTGTGGTTGGGTTCACATGGCAGGCCTTAAGCTTCGAGCCATCCCTGTCGGCAATCTGGTGTGCTTCTGAGCGAGCTTCAGAAAGGGTTTGAAGGGCCTGTGACGGTCATGGTCTGTCGAAAATGGGACGTCATAAATAATAATCGAGCGTACATGAGTACCGACTTTATTGTCGCTGATGAACAGGTATGTTAATGGTGTGTTTACTGTGTCAATTGCTGTTATATTTGCTAAGTTTTGTCTTTTTGGATGCATCTTATTGTGCAGGCAAATATGATGTAGTGTACCGCAAAGCATAATACGTCGTTCAAATTCGTTGAGCGGATGGATGAGGGTTGTCTATACACACTGGCTGGGTTTAACGTTGTGCTTAACAGGAAAGACTTTCGCATCTTGGCAGACGATGTATACATGATTGAATTGGACGGGAATACGACGATAAGAAAGACTACTGGTGACGTCACAAGATTTGTGCGGTATGCTTTTCAGTTGTGCCCATTTGAAAAGCTTGTGCCAACAAATAACATATATTTGGTTGGTATGGTTCTTATCTCTGCCTATTTTATTATGGTAATGACATATAGCATATATTTGGTTCGTCTTTCGGCATTGACGGTGGACGTGCTCCTAATAGTATATGTCATATGTATGCCCGTCAGGCCTTTGGATCTGAATTTGTTGTATATATTGGAACCGTTTATCGTTTCTGCCTTTGATTTACCTGTCCTTAAGGCGCAGTTGTTTATGCCTGTTCCCATCGACTGTACATATACATACGTAGAAATTTAAGACTTTGTTTGATGTTATCGTATTTTATGTGTTTACGATTGTGACCCCCGTCTTCTGCTGAACGCCAATTTGCAGACGTTATGGGTTATGTCTTGTACGCTGGTGGGCCTATAACAAAGTCTACGGGCGCGCAAACTGTTGAGTTTCTTCTGACCAACGAAGAGTATGTCACCTTACCATTATTTCCCCGCTTATCTCTATTCTGTTTTTTGTCCCGTTCTGGCCCGGTCATCTCTATCTTGCATTTGCTCAGTATGTACAACTTGCTGATGTTCGTTTATGACTATTTGTAGTGGCCTGCAAGTCCCTATCACATTATGGGGTCTGACTGGAGAGACTTTTCTCAAAAAAAAAGGAACGAAATCGGGCGCCTATGTATGCATGCTCACTGCCATGAATCCAAAAAAATATGGTGGTGAGTTTCTAGCACGTGTTGTATTTGTGTACGTATTTGCTGTTTGTTGGTCTAATATTGGCGGTCTAATCTGCAGGTGAGCTAGGGTTATCAAGCACCTCATCGACTCAAATTCTTGATGATGCTAAGTTGCCACCTTTACAAATGTTCAAGACTGCCCTTGGGTTGTGCTTTTGCTTCTTTACTACATATTTTCGAACAAAGTTGTTTGTTTTAAGCGTGAAAAAACTCACTTTTGCCTTGCAGTGAGGAGGATCTCAACGCAAGGCGAACGGCCCCTGTTGAAACTGTCCCAAGTGTTGCCACTCTTGCTTCACTTTTGAAATGGGGGCGTGATAATATGGGCGGGAGGGAAAAGGGTACTGGGGTAATGTCATGTGAACACTTACTGTTGCTCTTTATTAGTTAAAATTCATACATATTACTGAATGGTTCACTTTTGACTTTATCTATGTAGGGTGTGGTTTTCAAAAATGTGTTGGAAATTGTGAACGTGCGAACTAGGACAGGTTGGTACCTAATAACTTGCACAAGCGGCCGTTGTCGAAAAGGACTTACCAGGACTTTGGACGGGTTCTGGTGCAAAGGCTGTAAATCCAGTGTGCTATATCCTCAAATCCGGTATGTATTATTTCCACGTGATTTCCGAAATACATATTATGTTGCTTATTGTGGTCATTGTTTGGCAGGTACAAGCTTCATTTGGATGTAAGGGATGAAACATCGTCAGTTGTTGTGACCCTGTTTGATGAACTGGCAGAGCAACTGATACAGAGGACTGCAAAATCATTAATGGAAGAAGAGCGACAGGTTGTGTGTGTTTTAGTACAAGTTATATTGTGATCATATATTTCTAACTCCCAAATTGAATGTCTTTCTTTTCAGGATGAGTCAATTGACGATGTGCTCCCACCTGTTTTACGTGGCCTTCTTGGCACGAGGCATGTTTTTGAGATTAAGGGACATACATATTTCCATGCGGGTGAGTACGAAGGCTTTAATTGTACCGGGGTTACATTGGCTACTGCCAACAATCCTCCTGTAGTCGGTGTTGGTAATCAGCGTACTGGTGGTAACCCAACAAAGGGGACATCATCCAGTATGGTTACCCCACCTGTCCCGGTACAGACTCCATCTAAAAAGAAGGATCCGATGAGGCGTAGATTGCGTAAATTGTTAGTAACTTAATCTCTATCTGTACACATACAATTTGGTGCTGCATATTTCCTTCTGGTTCATACTTTATACCTGTTTTGTTCAGGGTCCTTCCAAATGATGCGCTTGACACTGATGACGGGGATTGTTCATATCCCACCGCAGATCCCGAACCTGTTAGGGGGAAAGGAAAGTATGTGAGCCATGTTCCTTTATCTGGTTTCTGTTTTTTTAATGTATGGATTCGTTGTTATCTCCACTACTTGTTGATTATTCATTTCCATATTGAAACCCACACTCAGAATGGCTGTCGATCCTTTGGCAAGCTTGGTCACTGATCATGGTAAGAATGAATTTAAGGAATTGGTTGCTGACGGTTTCCACCCTGGTAAACATGATGGCCACATATCAAAAAAATCAAGGTATACTACCCATCACATTATTGGATTTTGGTGTCGATTTATGCCCATTTTTCCTTGTGTAATATGTGAAACATGTTCGCCGTGCCTCATTGTTTGTGGTTATTTTGTTCAGGGTCATCGGTGAAGAGGTGTCCGATGCTATAGTCGACAATGGTTCAGACCCCACAAACAGCTCTGCCCTTGGGTATGTGTATAGTTATCATTTGATCGGTTGCTGTCTTCACCTGTGTTTTTGGTTCCATGTTATGTTGTCTCCCTTATGCGCAGGGTGACTTTACAGGCTTCAACAAATTTTGGTATTGATGATGGCAACAGTGAGTGTGTTGATTTGGCTGACGATGATTTTGACCTTGTGCAAAATGGCGGCAATGGTTCGGATAGGTCAAGGTTTGTGCAGCCCTGCAATGATAACCTACGTAATCAAATCCCCCTTATTTTCTAATTGTGATGTGTGCTTTGTGCAGGGTCATTGTGTCTAGCCCGGAGACAGAAAGTGTGACATCTCTTGATGCTGATGAAGGAGTCTGAAGTGTTGGTGGTTACTCCATCATCGGCTCCCAAATCACTCTGTTGCTTTTGTTTCTGCTGCATGGTTTTGTTTTCTTTTATTACCGGAATATGTCTCTGTCTTTCGTTGGTTTGTTTGGGTCAGTGTGTGGTCTTTCGATACTGGATTTCATTTGGGTATGGTTCTGCCTTGCTTGTTTCTGAATGTTTCCCTATTGCTATCGAATAATAGTCTCCCGTTTAATAATCCGGTAGCTTATAGTTTTGAATTATGTCTCAATTGTTTACATGCTTTAAGTATTATTCTTATGGTTCTTGACTCTAAATAATGTTACATCAGTCTACCACCTCTCATATGAAACCCAATTTTCGTAACAATCTTATACTGAACCCGTATGCATCATCCCTATTTCTTCGCTCTTGCATTGATGTAAATAACATCTCTGTCTGATTCGTAGTTCGTCGCATTATTTTTTGAAACGTTGTATACATAAATTAAGATCTGGATTACTTTGGCTGTATTAGTACTAATAACCTTATGGTGATTTTTATATGAATTTCTACACTATAGTCACAGAAATTGTTGATAAAATGGGACGCCAAAGCCTATGACAAGAACTTTAAAATCTCATTTAAACGCTTTTTAGGTTTAGTATAATCTCTTGGGGACTTTAGATGTTCGAGTTTGTATATTCAGTAAGCACCTGTCAATGGGTCAATCAAAACTGTGTCATACCTCACTAAACTCATTATAAGCAAGACTATGCCATACCTCACTAACCTTATATTGTTCCAGTTTTAGGCTAAAATTATGCACTTTAGTAACTTGAAAAACTTGAATGTACATAACTATAACGATTAAAAAAAAAACGCTAACAGAGGATCTTAGTCATAACCTGAGTACATCTTTGAACATCGTTACAGGCATCAACTTACCATCATGATCAACAACGTGAGTACACGGTTAGGTCCATAAGTCCAACTCACCGGCAGTGTAGGATGAGAACGTTTTCACAACAAACCATGAACACGTCCACATATACAACGCCATGGTGTCTAATACTTTCAAGACAACATTTTAAAAAATAATATACCATTCACATTTTCTAAATTTATTATAATATCAAACTCTTAACTTGCTATGTTAGTTATATCCATTCACATTCTGCATTCACATTCTTTACATTTATTGTAATATGAAACTCTTCCCTTGCTATGGTTGTCACTATATATATATTTATTAACAAGAGTAATCAAGAGTTAGCATGTTGACCCACTTGACAAAATCATGTAATGATTATCCTAAATAAATAAACAAGCCTGTCTATCCATCTTCATAACAATATCATATGAAAATGGGTTTTTAATTACAAAGATGCATATGGTTACTTAAATACCTCATTTATTCATAGATTTGTAGCTTTTTTCGTTTTCCTCTTCTGCATAACTACCTAACCAATATGAAGTGATATAAACAGAATATATATCAAACAAAAAACCACAACTTCTAACATAAGTGATTGTCATACCATGCAACTCTTTGTCTGAAGATCTAAGAATGCATCGGCAATGCCCAGGTATGCAATATTTGAATATTGATATACATAAACATACTTACATCATAAAAACATTTGAAAAATAATCAGTCTGTCTTGATATGCTGTTTGGTTAATTTTGTTTTTTTGAAGAGGTATGTTTTGTTTCCTGCCAAGATGCTCCTTCTTTTTCAAACATGCTAAAGGAACTGGTTGCGCCACACTTTGGTACACGTATGATGAAAGATGGTACCCTTCAACGTTTTTCTGTGCTGAAATTGAACAATTCTACTTAATATATATATATATATATATATGAAAACTATAAATTTCATTTTTATCAAACTATATATAGTAGTATCAGACAAATCATCAAGGTCCAAATAAAATAATAAATAATTGTAAGTTGTTTGTCGCGACACTCTTCGCACAGACGTAAGGCTACGGTACTTTGATAAGTTTTGCAAGGTTGTACTTGCACTCCCGATATATCATTTCCGTTAAGATCAATACCAAAGTTTTAAGATCAATACCCAAAGTGTAAGTGATCTGAAATTTAAACAAATAAATTGATCTTGAGCTTTTTGAGGTCGAGTTTGACCTATTATTTTGTGAATTCGGGTTAATCTCGAATGCAAAACTACTACTCCGTTGGTTTTTGCAAGCTGAGTTAAATTGCTAAAATCTAGCTTGACTCATTCAAATTTTCATTTACATAGTATGGTTTAAGTAATCCACTTAAACTTCACATATCAAACTTACCTAACAATTTTAGTTAAAATGAATTTCTAAATCTTGAAATAACATTTTTTTCGAACCGAATGTGACTCATTGACTCTACATAGTTTGATTGGGGTAACTACTTAGTTTAAATGTTTTCTTTACATGCTAAAGATGTTTAACTTATAATATTTAATAAATGCAAAATGATAAATCTTACTAACCAATCCTCCTGAAAATCCTCCTAATATATCCACTTGTTAACACATGGAATCCACTAATTCTCTTTCCTAATTTCACCCCTTGATTTTCCACATGTCATAATTCTATTAATTAAGAGGATTTTTAGGCTAATAATTTAGAAAGATTGATCATTACCCTTAATCAATACATACAAATGACTGTGCAACAAGGCCAAGTTTTTACATAATAAAAACTAGGGTAATGATCTATAACAACCTATCTTTTCATTTGCTTTTTTTTCCTACATATTATCTTTTTATGTTTCAATTATTCAACTTTTAAAAAAAAAAAATTTACCAAAAAGGCAGAGTTTATATATATTCACATGGTCCTTGCAAATTGAAAAGCGACCAAAAGTATACCAATATCTAAACTCAAAACTTTATCTATTTTTACTATGTAGCTTAGATTTCGAAAAGAATGATAGAATGTTGTATTGACCATTTATGAAATGTTATACTTAAGCTTGTAAATTTGTGATAGTGATGTGGAGATTCTTACAACCCAGTCCCAGTGTATAATGTTAGATAAATTCAAGTTCAAAACATTTTAAGAACCCAAATTGAATCGAATTTTCCACGTACTCTACATTATGACAAGTTACAATCAGCCGTACAATATTTTACTGTAGTGTGCTTCGAAATTTGAGTTATACAATGAGTCAATGACTAAAAAAGTAAAAATATATGTTTTAAATGTTTTTCATTAACTGAAACATAAACAAAAAATGGTTAAAAGTTATGATTACTGTATAGAATTTTAACTGAGACTATTTTTTCCAACTACGTGACAAAAAAAATACATTAATCTGTTGTACGGTCACCCTCACCCCAATCCGTGGAGATTTATACATATGAAGGTTTATCCAAATCGGCGCTAGGCTCATATCTGTCGGCGAGATCAAGGATTAGGCCCAGCGTGGTGACCACTGCCACCGCTGTTCCCCTTCACCGTTGTAGTGGTAACCGCTGTTCCCCTAAGCCGTTGTTTCTATCACAACAACAGGATTATATCTACCTACAGGTTATATGTATTTCCATCTGCTATGAGACCTTATACTTGCCCACCGGCATTATATATATCGCATATATCATGACATACATACTATGGTTTGTAATATCTGAATATTTGAAGATGTTCGAAAGATAAATAAATTTATTAAGTGACAGTTTGAAAAGCACACCAGGTGTTTGATTAAATGTTTGATATACTTTTAGAGGTAGGTAACATGTTATGCTAATTAAGTAATTATAAACTTTATATGCAACTTAATGAAAGATTTGCTAAAATCAACAGGGGTTTGATAAAATGGCTAAGTCTATCTCCAATGGGGTGCCCTTGAGTGCCCTTAGGTGCCCTTGGATATCCTTTGTCGTTGAAGCTTGTCCAAAACTAATGATTTTTTGAAGGATGCCCTTACCTAAGGGCATGCCCTTACTTGTCCTTACATAATATATTTTTGTTTTTAGTAAAGGTAAAAGGATATGTAAGGATGTTTGTATGATTGGAGATAAAATTATAAGATTTGAAGAATTTGTAAGGATGTATAAGGATTTGTAATGATATATAAGGATTTGTAAGGATATGATGTGGCAGCTCAAGGACGCCTACGGGCGTCCTTAGCATTGGAGATAGCCTAAGAAGCGTATCGCTTATTGCATAGCGTTAAAGCCTATTCAGGTTTTTCAAGGTGTCCGGATGAGAGCGTTTGAGAAAGACCTTATTTGCTATTTGGGAGAGAATAAGTTTAAGACCCCTCTTGTAATAAGTAATCTGTTATATTTGAACAGAACCAGAAGCAACTTGATTTTTACAAAAATGAAATGATTACATTAGCATTACCATTATAAACGGTAGATTGATAGAAACCGTCTGATCCCATGTACCGAATTGATACCCACATAACCCCTAGCAGGGATAGTGTCAAAGTAATTCAACCACTTACATTTAATTTTGCCTCTGGCAAGATTCGAACCCAGGTTGCTCTTAAAAAGTGGCAGCTGGTGGCCAACTTTTCTACGAAGAGTTGGTTTTAGCATTACCATCATGTCATCAACTTAATGGTAATTAGTTAGAACTAACAATTACACAAGGCTTTTCAACACCATTTTTCTTCTACTTCGATGTTGAATACACAGTGAAAAGTAAAGAATTATATGCAACTCTTGTAGCAGGCCACCAGTAGGTTATACCAGACAATACCTAATCGTAAATTTGACTATTTAAATGCAGCTATTATCAATGGAAAGTTATCTCAGAGTAACTTCATGATATCTAACTAAGCAAAGATTCATGGTGTGCTATGTAAATAGTCATGGTGTTCTATATGAATTGGAATAACCATGAGAACTTTTAGATTATAACTTGATGTTATGTGAATATATAGTTCTCACATGAACCTTACCCTATATACTCGTATCTCCTTAGAAGCAATAGATGTTACTTTTATCTGGTGGGACAGGGGTCGTTGACAAACATCGTGGTCATCTTAACAAAGGGGAAATGAGCAAGGGCCAAGGGAGATAAGAAATGGATGTGATACAGTGGTTTCCAAATCTCAATTAAATGAAGATGCAAAATTTATAATGTACCAGAGAAAGGTATTAATTTCTTGTAGCCCATGAAGGAAGTTTTTCCTTCAGTAATACCAAATTATGTATGATACCTAGATGGTGGTGAAGCATAGACTCTGTCAAAAGTTGTCATCCTTACCTGAGGGAGCGGCCTCCTTATAACCTTATTTAAACCATAGATGGATGGACCAAGTTGCTGCTATACCTCTCCTTAACCAAAAGCTACATGTATCAACGTCAAAAACCTTCTTTAGTTCTATTCAGTTTGAATACAAAATCGCAGGTACACAAGATGATGAAGTCAAATATCATTGATGCACATGGAGGACTACTTGGCACAGTGGCGGCACATGGTAGCTGAGGTGGAAGCAGTTTTTGACTTGGTGATAAGAGTTATTAGTGTAGCTAGTTTTTTATGCAAGTTTGTTAGTTATTTTGTTAGTGGTAGTGCTGGGCTCATATGCCTATTTATTTGTAAGGTGTTTGTTTAATTTTAATCAATGCTATTCGATGAAAATGCGAAGACGCTCGTTTGATGTGTTAGACGTATGTTGTCTTAGTCCCACTAAAAGGCTACATAAAACAGAAGCATCTAAATGGCAGCAGGCCTTATTAGATGGGCTGTTGTGCAGCCAGGCCTTAATTAAATTATAGGTCGCTTATTAGGTTACTTGGAGAATAAGGTTTAGGATTTAAACCCTAATTGTGTAGCCTATATATACTCAGCTCTTGTACATGTAATGATGATCACTCAATAAAATACCCTAGTTGCCCCGTGGATTAGTTCACACACATCGTGTGAGATACCACGTAATATCCTGTGTCCCTTTTTTAATTTCCAGCATCTTTACTGTTCTTATTCTATTTTGTGTGTGTCAAACCTAACAACTGGTATCAGAGCTAGGTCACACTTACAGAAAACATCCACCACAGCCGCCAGAAACAGCAGCCAAACACACCTTTGCTGTGTTTTTTCATTGTCTTTCTGATCTGGTCATTTTAAAGCTTTTGAGATGACAGACAACGGAAAAATTAAGATTGAAAAGTTTGATGGGCAAGATTTTGGTTGGTGGAAGATGCAGATAGAGGATTTGTTATGTCAGAAAGATCTACTCCCAGTTCTAGAAGATGAGAATCCCGAAGGTACTAAAGAAGAAGACTGGAAAGCCATGGATAGAAAGGCGTTATCAGTCACCAGGTTTGCTCTTTCTAAGAATGTTGCTTTTAACATAGTGAAAGAGACCACTGCAAAGGGGCTGATGACAACTTTATCAAATATGTATGAGAAACCTTTAGCTTCAAACAAGGTATTCTTGATTAGGCAATTGGTGAATACTCGTATGGGAGAAGGTGTATCTGGTCTCACTCATATCAATGATTTTAATGCTGTTATATCCCGGTTACAATCTGTTGACATTGAATTTGATGATGAGGTACAAGTTTTGCTTCTTTTATCTTCGTTACCGGATAGTTGGTCAGGATGCGTCACCGCCATTAGTGGTTCATCTAGGAGCACTGCTCTCACGTTTGATGGAATTCGTGACTCTATTCTAGGTGAAGACATTAGAAGAAAAAGTACAGGGGAATCATCTAGTGCTCTGCTTAACACCGAGGGAAAACATGAGAGAAGAGGTAGAAACAGAGAGAAAGGGAACAGTCGGGGGAGGTCGAAATCCAAGAAAAGGGGAAATTTAAAGCCGAGAAATGATATTACTTGTTGGAATTGCAAGGAGAAAGGGCATTTCAGCAGCCAATGTCCGATACCACATGGTGATAAAAGCAAGAAAGAAATGAACATTGCCATTGCTTCAGATGATTCTGATGATGCTTTGGTCTTATGTGTAGAGGATACAACTGAGTCTTGGATTATGGACTCTGGTGCATCATTACATGCGACTTCCAGCACTAAGAATATGAAGAATCTCAGGATAGGTGACTTTGGCAAGGTAAAACTTGCAAATAATCACACTTTACAGATTACTGGGATGGGGGTCATTGATCTGAAAATTTCTTTAGGCACGATTTGGACATTGAAAAATGTCAGAGTTATCCCTAAGCTAAGGAGGAAATTGATTTCTATTGGGCAGTTAGATAATGAGGGTTATGCGTTACGTTCGGGGGTGGACAGTGGAAAGTCGTCAAGGGTAACATGGTAATTGCCAAGGGAAAGAAAAGGGGTACTTTGTATATGGTTGAGGTTCCTGCAGATAGTGCAAATGCAGTTACAGATGAGTCGAGTATGTCAAGGTTGTGGCATCAACGACTAGGCCATATGAGTGATAAAGGGATGAAAATGCTTGTTTCCAGAGGAAAACTTCCAGAGTTGAAGAAAGTCGAGTCCGGGTTTTGTGAACCATGTGTTTTTGGTAAAAAGAAAAGGGTATCTTTCACAAAAATAGGGCAGACTCCGAAAGCTCAGAAACTAGAGCTTATTCATACAGATGTGTATGGACCAACTTCAACACCTTCTTGGGGAGGATCACACTACTATGTCACTTTCATCGATGATTCAACACGAAAGGTTTGGGTTTATTTTCTTAAGCATAAATCCGATGTTTTTTCTATATTTAAGAAATGGAAAACCGCCGTTGAACTTGAAACTGATTTAAAGGTTAAATGTGTGAAATCGGATAACGGAGGAGAATATGCCAGCCAGGACTTTTTGATTATTGTGCTGAATATGGAATTTGAATGATAAAGATTGTACCGGGTACACCTCAGCAAAATGGGGTTGCTGAGAGAATGAACAGGACTTTGAACGAAAGAGCAAGAAGCATGAGAATCAATGCAGTTCTTCCGAAAAAGTTCTGGGCAGAAGCAGTAAAAACTGTTGCCTATTTGATCAACCTGGGATTATCAGCACCGTTAGGTTTCAAAATACCGCAAGAAGAATGGAAAGGGAAGGCAGTCAGTTATGAGCATCTAAATTTTTTTAGGTGTAGTGCATATGATATCATTAAAGATCGTGACAAGCTGGATGCAAAAGCAAAGAAATATATTTTCATCGGTTATGGTTCAGATAGCATGGGCTACCGGCTTTGGGATTCTGAAAGCAGAAAGGTGGTCAGGAGTAAGCATGCTACTTTTAATGAGGCTGAATTGTATAAAGATAGAAGTAATTCAAACTCCGAGGTTCAGAAACAATAGGTTGAAGATTGAGACAAAGAAGAAGATACCCGAACCAGAAACTGATACAAATGTCGACATAGTACCAGAATTTGAAAATGGTGACGATGGTGACGATGCTGAGTCAGTGGGAGCTCAGATTCTGAAGAACAACAATCTGACCAGACTCCTAAAAATTGGGTTAGGAGATCCACCAGAGCTACAAAGCCTATACAGAGATTCAGCCCTTCGATGAATTACCTTCTTTTGATAGAAAATGGCGAACCAGAAAGTTATTCTGAGGCAATTAAGTTAAAAGATTCAGTCAAGTGGAAATCCGCAGCAAAGGATGAGATGAGCTCTTTAATGAAGAACAAGACATGGTTTCTTACTAAGCTTCCGCAAGGCAAAAGGGATCTACAGAGTAAATGGGTCTTCAGAATCAAGGAGGAACATGATGGATCAAAACGGTACAAAGCAAGATTAGTTGTTAAGGGTTTTCAGCAGAAAAGGGGAGTTGATTATGACGCAATCTTCTCCCCGGTGGTGAAAATGGTGACTATCAGGTTAGTACTAAGTATCGTAGCAGCAGAAAATCTATATTTAGAGCAGCTAGATGTGAAAACAGCATTCCTTCATGGTGATCTTGATGAAGATATTTACATGGAACAACCCGAAGGTTTTCAGGTTGTTGGAAAAGAAGATTCAGTCTGCAAATTAAATAAAAGCTTGTACGGTTTGAAGCAAGCTCCAAGACAGTGGTACATGAAGTTTGATAGCTTTATGGAGAAGTCTGGATACAAGAGATGTGAGATGGATCATTGTTGCTATTTGAAGAAGTTCAGCAACTCTTATATTATCTTGCTTCTATATGTGGATGATATGTTAATTGCAGGCGGAGATATGAATCTGATAAGCAAGTTAAAGAAACAAATGTCCGAGGTATTCGAAATGAAAGACTTGGGTCCAGCCAAACAGATACTTGGGATGAGCATTGCTAGAAACAAGAAGGTTGGTTCATTGGCACTATCCCAAGAGAAATACATTGGGAAAGTGCTAGACAGATTCAAGATGAACAACGAAAAGACGAAGCCTAGAAATACTCCATTGGGAAGTCACTTAAAGCTTACTAAAGATCAATGTCCTAAATCTGAAGAAGAAAGAACAGAAATGGCTAATATTCCTTACGCATCAGCAGTCGGTAGTCTCATGTATGCCATGGTCTGTACTCGACCAGATATTGCTTATGCAGTAGGAGTGATTAGTCGGTTTATGTCGGATCCGGGAAGAGAACATTGGGAAGCAGTCAAGTGGGTACTCAGATACTTGAAGGGTACACAATCTATGGGTTTATGTTTCAGAAAAGGGGATGCTATCCTTAAAGGATATAGTGATGCTGATTTGGGTGGTTGTAAAGGGACATTTAAAAGTACTACGGGGTATGTCTTTACAGTAGGAGGAACAGCAGTTAGTTGGATGTCTAGACTTCAGAAAAGTGTGGCTCTATCGATGACCGAGGCTGAGTATATGGCCATTGCAGAAGCGAGCAAAGAACTAGTTTGGTTGAAGACTTTTCTTGAAGAATTAGGTAAACAACAATCTGCCTATACACTGTTTTGTGACAACGAAAGTGCTGTAAAACTTGCTAAAAATCCAGTCTATCATGGAAAGACCAAACACATTGGAATGCGGTATCATTTTGTCAGAGGATTAATCAGTGATGGCACTATCACTTTGATGAATATTTCTGGTGCAAAGAATCCTGCAGACATGTTTACTAAACCAGTGGTGTTTGAGAAGTTGAAGCTATGCATAGCTTCAGCTGGCCTTCAGGAATAAGTAGAGAAGGCAAGGTAACTAGGGAGCATTGAAGAAGAGTATGGTTCTTATTACAGATGTACAGAAGAGATTGAAGATAGATGGTGCAGTTCGAGGTCTGAAGACACCAAGTGGGAGATTGTTAGGCGTATGTTGTCTTAGGCCCACTAAAAGGATACATAAAACAGAAGCATCTAAATGGCAACAAGCCTTATTAGATGGGCTGCTGTGCAACCAGGCCTTAATTAAATTATAGGTCGCTTATTAGGTTACTTGGAGAACAAGGTTTAGGGTTTAAACCCTAATTGTGTAGCCTATATATACTCAGCTCTTGTACATGTAATGATGATCACTCAATAAAATACCCTAGTTGCCCCGTGGATTAGTTCACACACATCGTGTGAGATGCCACGTAATATCTAGTGTCCCTTTTTTAATTTCCAGCATCTTTACTGTTCTTATTCTGTTTTGTGTGTGTCAAACCTAACATGATGATCACAATATTTTGTTGCATGGAACTATACCTCTGCAATCAAAGACTTTATGCAATTTTTGGATATTCACGATGACCTGGCTCTAGAATGGATTGTCCGCGAGATCTTATCAATTACTCGCTATGTAATGTTACTCGTTGTACCAGTGATAGATACATATACATTCATTACTTTAAAATGACCAACCGATAATTGCAGGATTTATTTTGCCGCTTTATAACTTCACTTGTATTTTTTGGCAGCATAATCTTCCAAATGTACAGATTTGACTGAATTTGGATGCTGCAAGTCTCTACTGCTTTCGTTTGTATGAAAATCTTCATATTTAAAGTGTCATATCTTAGCATTATATGGGCTGTTTAATTCAGTGGTAGAAGTAGGATTCAAAATTAGATTCCTCAATCAATTCAAGGTTATATCTTACCCATCATTCTTTTATTCATCGTAATTTCAGCAGCATTGACTTTGGTTGACAAAGATTTATATGTTTTTCATTATCAAATGGTGTTATAGACATAATTTTTTTCTATTTGTCTAAAATACAACATGTTTGCATCTGTTCTGCAGCGAATTTGGCCATAGACTCTTAAGTTAGCTGCTACATATAGACTTGTTTTTTGTTGTTCCATTATAATGGCGTGGTTCGGTTTTTCCAGTTTCGTTTTCACAATCACAGATTTGTGATATCACATCCACGAATCTTCTCTGGTCAACGCTTCCAACCTTTCATTACCGTTGACTTTTTCCATCAAACGTTAGTTGTCAATTTTGACTAACATGCATGTCTTGGATAGAAATAGGATAACAACCTAAGAGATGGGGGTGGCATATAGAGTCTGAAATGAGTTGGGATATGATAAAGCAAAGTGAAATCATGTGAGAGTTTGACATGTGTGTACATTATCATTTGAATGGTTGGCTCATTTTCACCTTTCTCTCACGAGCTTCTTGCCCTCTTTATCTTCCATAGTCACACACAAACAGTTGATTAATGCTTAAGCACCTCAGGGTTCATGTGCATATACCTAGGCTTCTTCTACAAGTATGATTTCTAATGTTATTGCTTTCGGATATATAATTTCATTTCTATTAATCAATGGGGATAATATCCGTACATTACCCAAGTTCGGTCGCCTGACAAACTACTCATAGTGTATATTTATCACTAAAAGTAGACAAAATAGCCACATATAAACACACACACACAAAAAAAAAAAAATTTAATTAAAAAAAAAAAATAGGAATAGCTTTTATTGATATGATCTTAAAAAAGTTACATCAGTTCATATTTTGTAGGTTTCAGATTTAGACAAAATAGACACACACAAAAAATAAAAAATAAATTTTTTTTACCGTTAGTTCATATTCCTTTTGTTATGTAATCAAACTAAATGTTTTTTAACCCAATTAAATGTCGTGTTTTCGGACGGTTTAGTTGAGGGTTTTTCTTTTCTACTAGGTATTGAAGGTGAGAAAACTCTATAATGCGGACCCGGTTAAGACAATGTAAGCTAAATCCTCTGTTGCGAGCAGATGATCCACATCTTTCAAAAATAAAAAATAATATATATATATATAACACTCCAGTGAGAACAGTCTTAAAATAAGAACAGTGAGAACACTTAAAAAACATCATTTTGATGCATTAAAAGTCCATAAAACTAACATAGTACTTAACTAATTATCATTATTTAAGTGTATAACAACACATTGGTCTGTCAAAATCAAGAAAATCATGTTTTTTGTTTTGTGCATCCATCTTGGATGCATATTCTTCAAAATAATGCATCCACCAAAAAACATGATTTTTTCGATTTTGACGGATCAATGTGTTGTTAAACACTTAAATAATGATAATTAGTTAAGCACTATGTTAGTTTTATGGACTTTTAATGCATCAAAATGATATTTTTTAAGTGTTCTCACCGTTATTTTAAAACTGTTCTTATTTGATTGTTCTCATATATATATATATATATATATATATATATATATATATATATATATATATATATATAGTTTATCTCAATGCTACCAATTACGCCTTTGGACTTCGCAAGAAACTATAACATGTCAAATTATTAACATTTCAAGTTTTCAACTCTCGTAAATACTAATGTATCGATATAAATACTACTACTATTAAATCTTTATGTCAATTTGGGTTTAAGCCCAAAAAAAGATGCTTATTAAGTATTGACAATTAACTCTTTTTTTTATATATATAAAAGTGCCTACTTTGCGATGACACTATGTTGACTTATTAGCTATACTTACTATGAAAGCGACCTTCGAATTATCTTTCTAATAAACATAAGAAAATCGGATCAATGATCATCATCAACTTCCTCATAATCAAATTAAGTAACATCTTTTATCGTCACTTTATGATTGAGGGAGCCATCACGAAAGAAAAGACTTCACCATATAATACCATTTAATTATATTACTCATGCTTTTATAAAGTTAAACCATATATAACTCATAGTCTGATAATACTTAGTATATATTTTTATATCGTAAAACTACATCATTAAAGCTTTAATTTGTTTTTTTCCTGAGTATAATACTACTTTGCAGTAATCGGGGGCACGTTTAGAACACTCACGTCAACCCGTAATAGTTATTGCTCGAAATGCATCATCTTAAAAGAAAAAATAAATTACGTACATCATTAAGCCAAACACATGATGTTGTAATGTAATGCAACCAATCTAAGTAACCAAGTCAAGTATAGACCACGTAAAGTGAATTCATTACTAATCATTTTGTGCCACCTCCATTAGATTTAATTAATGTGGTTTATATTCAATATTAAAATTATATATTATATACCTCTATTAAGAGGATTGAACTGATGAACAATAAAGTAAGCTGGCAGGTAGTTACGTAGCTGCATGCTAGCTTGCTTATTTTTTTTTAAATGTATATATTTAATATTTAATATGTTAAATTTTTTTAACGATTTATCATATTGTTTTTATTCGTCTATCTTTATTTTGATTTGGTTCCTTCATATTCTTTTTATAATTGTTTTATTTACTATGTTTTTCAAATTCTTTTAAAAAATAAATTTATGTATTTAATATGACAAAATTTTAAGCATGGTTATTTTATTGCTTTTTTTATGGGGTTTTTTTTCATTTCAATTTTTACGTCTCACCCCGTATTACATTTCGGATTTTACCACATCGTCACCCTTTTTGGTTTTTCTTGCGCAACTGCCTGTCACTTTGTTGTTTTTTTTTTTAATTAAATAAAAACATATGTGTTTAGTATGCAAACTTTTAAATGGGTTTATCATATTTATGTATGTTTGGTATAATAAATGTAGACATATATATTTATATTCTTTATTATGTTTTTAGTTGTCTGTCAACCTCATTGTTTTAAATACCGGTATTTTGGTCGTGCCGGTCGGGTACCTGGTACCGGTATTACCGGCTTCAATTTATCGAAAATAGTCAACATACAAGTACAATCCACTCAAAAATAATATCAAATAGGTATTTGTATTTCATAACAAAGTATAAATTTTAAAGTTTACAAATAACAAAACATAACATTAAAGTATCAAAAAAATAATTTTAAAAACAAATTAAAAAAAAAATCAAAATACCGTTATTACCATTCCGGTAATACCAAAAAATACCAGAAATACCGGAAATACTGGCCGGTATTGAGTAGTGAAAATATCAGACAAAATACCGGGATAGTTGTACCGGGGTACCACCCGGCATCCAGTATTCCGGGTAATACCGGCCGGTACGTACCGATATTTAAAACACTGGTCAACCTGCTTGGTCTTTTTGTTTTATATCGTAAACATTTGAACATAATCGTACACCTAAATACGATAGTTGAAGCCCGCAATGCGGGCTTATAAACCCACTAGTTAATAATAATCTGGCGCTTGAGTTTCCACTTTCCAATAACTTTTTTACGTACGAATCTTTTCACTGTAATTTATCTTCTGACTAGAAATTTTACAGCAATCAACTAGAGCGATTCATATGTGAAATGCATGGATTATTGTCAAATACATAATGTACAACAACAAAAGAATATATATTCCTTCCGTTCCATTTTAAATTTTGTATTTGAGTAAAGGTACGTGTTTTTTGCTAACTAAATTAAGGTATTTGTTTTTATATCTCAAAAAGGAATTTCAACACGTCTGTTTCACATTTCAGTATTTATTTAGCATGCTCTCTATTGTTTTCTAGTTCAATCAATCAGCCGAAAATAACATCGTAATCTGTGATATAGATTAATCTTTCGACTCAATGAATAACATTACAATCTTTCGGCTATATTCCTCCTTTTTTATTCTGGATTTTCTTGTTATTGTTGATACCAAAGTCTAAGGATAAATTACATTCTGTCATGATTAAGTTTTGTCACGAAGTTTTTTTATGTCATACTTAGAGAAAATGATAAGTATATTGGTAATATATACAAAAGGGTATGACAGATAAATTAAAGTTTTGTCATGAAGTTTTATTTTATTTTAGTTGTCATTGTTAGAGAAAATGACAAGTATATATTTTGGCAATATTCATAAAAGGTATGAAAGTTGATGCTGGGAAAATGACCAAAACCGGTGGTCTTAAATTTTGTTTTTATATATATAACAAAAACCAAGTTTGTCAAGTATTAGTAGACACCCTTTAAACAAATTTTACGCTTACACGTACGTAATTTGTTTTACTAAAAAATTAAGGATTAGAATGCAATTCTTATTATTATTTTTTTCATTTGATGATGAAGGAGTATGTTTCCATTAGAAAGTTACCGACAGAAAAAAAAACTATACAAATTTTTTTATATGATTTCGTTAAATAAATAAGAGCTTCAAATACAAATATTTTACATCTCTTGTGTTTTGGAGAATGAGATGTCGTCTGTTTCACAATTGTTACTTTCTCAGATAGCTAATAATTTGGAAGTCCCACGTTGATAATTAAGTGGATATATAGCTCAGTAATGAATTCATCTGTATGGTAACTAGAGTTATTAGTTAGATTTGTAAGCTATAAAAGCGATTAGTTAGAACGTTGGATTTTTTTTAAGATGTTTGATATGGTATCTAACGCTGTATTGTTTAGTTAACTTAAGAGAGGAAAGGAGAAGAGAAGGAAAAAAAGTTTTCCTTCCCAATCACCTCAAAAATGAGAGGAAAACTTTTTAAACACAAAATAACTACACTCCCCCTTCTAATCCTTTTCACTCCTTCCCTTTCCACACTTCAAAAAATCTAAAGAATGTATTTTATAATTTTTCCCTCTTTTCTCCTTTCCTTTCCACCTCTAAATAAACTAAACAATACAGTAAAAGTGTGAAATGACAATGCAAAATAATAATAGTTTCAATTAAAAATTATGAATGAGTATGAGACATCTACGTACATGCATAAAAAGAAATGATTAATACTTTTAATTAAATAGCTTAAAAGTCATCTTAACCATAAGAGAATTCTTAACCATAAGAGAATGATAAGTGAGTAAATCAAGGAGTAAGATTATAATAGAGAATTATCGGTTTATAATTTTAGAATAATTTTTAAACTAATTTTTACAGGATATATTATTATTTTTTTTAAAAAAAACTAAAAAACTCTTATCCATGTAAAGTTCCTGAAAAACTACTTTAAACAATTTTTATTTCAAAAGCTTTTTCACCAAAATAAAAATTCATGCTATTTCCATCCATACACGGCTCTTTTAAGTTAAAAGAAAAATAAAATTCTCATACCGCAGAACCGATTGTTAAAGGGTCGATTGTGAATAGATTATTCAATTTTCTAAATTGTGAGAATACAATCAAACCCATTTGTCCATTAGATTCGGCTAGTTTATTTCTTCAACAGATCGAATCACCACCAAAATTTTATTTTATATTTTATATATTAGAAAAGTATAATATTTGGGATATTCTGAAAACGAGGGTAAGAACTTGTTGATATATATACTCGTGAGATACTCGTAGAAGATATATAGATTGTCCACAGTCCCCCACATGCTATATACGCGTGTGCGTATGTGTGTGTGTGTTAAGTTTCTATAAATATATATACTGTATAAAATAACAAAAACACACTCCAAAATTCAACCCCCCGCCTCAACTGCATTCATTCATAATTGAGAGAGATGACGGTGAATATTACATCGATAAAAACAGCATCAGATGGTGTTTGGCAAGGTGACAACCCTTTTGACTATGCATTTCCTTTGTTAATTGTCCAAACTGCCCTTGTCCTCGCCGTTAGCCGCTCTCTTGCCTTCCTTCTCAAGCCTCTCCGTCAGCCCAAAGTCATTGCTGAGATCGTCGTATGTTCCCTTTTAAAACGTTTTCTTTTTAACGTACGTGCCTCTGGTTTGCACTTATACAAACCAGAGGAGCGCACACGCAATTAGATAGTACCACTCAGTACTATTTATTTGTTTTAATTAGTATACTTATTGGAAACTGCTTATCTGTTTATTTTATAAACAAGCTAGTCAAAGAATGTTAATGACAATTAAAACTGCCAGATTCTAGATAAATTGTTATTTTTTGTTGAATTAGGGTGGAATTCTATTGGGACCATCGGCATTAGGCAGGAATCAAAACTACATGCACAAGATATTTCCCCGTTGGAGCACTCCAATTCTGGAGTCAGTTGCAAGCATTGGCCTACTTTTTTTCCTCTTTTTAGTCGGGCTAGAGCTCGACTTGAGCTCCATTCGTAGGAGTGGGAAACGGGCATTTGCAATAGCAGCAGCAGGGATCTCGCTCCCTTTCATACTCGGAATTGGAGTCGCATTTGTTTTAAGAAAAACTATTGAAGGAGCCGATAAAGTTGGGTATGCTCAATATCTTGTGTTCATGGGAGTGGCTTTGTCCATTACTGCCTTTCCGGTGTTGGCACGTATTCTGGCTGAACTGAAACTGTTAACCACTAGAGTGGGTGAGACTGCAATGGCTGCAGCTGCGTTTAATGATATCGTGGCGTGGATATTGCTTGCCCTAGCTGTTGCACTTGCCGGAAATGGAGAAGAAGGCGGCCCGCATAAAAGCCCGTTGATCTCTGTTTGGGTTCTTCTTTCAGGTTTAATTTTTCTTAATTTTCATTTTACTGGACTTTTTGTTTTATGTAGATCACAAGATCTTTGTTAGTTTGTTGCATATAATCACAAGAAAGTGGAACTTTTTTAGCGGCTAGCAACGTGTCCTATTATGACTTTTTAGACGTGCTATTGACGAAATACAAGTTATTCAACAAATTAGTTAGTAATTTTCATATTGAACCCAAGATAAAATCATCATCTGTGATATGGTAACATCAGATAGTTCCTTCTAAAGTAAGTTACAAGTCGCTTTTTTAGCATCACCAATCTTATCTCATTGAACTAGTATAATAAAAAGTGAGTAACACCCTATGCAGTTTTCCATGGGTTATGGGTCTTAATACTTAGACCGTGTATGGGAGGTTGTGATGTAGACAACCTTACTTCTAATTAAGATAAAGAGGCTTCTTCCATATTCTACCAAAGGTAGGAAAGGACCTCAGCCCTGCCAAACGTGAGGATCAAACCTGGTTGGTTTATTATCTCACTGAATGAACTATATATATGTGTATTATACTATTATAATCGGACTCATTCTACCAACATTTGTATGTTATAGGTTTGGCTTGTAGTTCGACTTTGCTTAATGTTTTAGATGTATCGATAAGTCTGAATGTCTGATTATAGATTGACAAATATACAGTTTGATAACCTAGTGGTTATCTCTATATCAGAGATTAACATCTGAAGTTTGATTGTCACATAAATTTACTACAGTTACAAATTTTCATAGACACATACCGATCAAATCAACTTATTAGTCTTTTTGTTTTCGCTATTTTTTAATTTGATCATCTCACATATAGCATCTGTGTGCAGCTATTCCTAAGACAGAGTTGTATATTCATATGAATTGATTAACACTCCCTTTCTCATTCTGATTTTAAAAAAGTTGCAGTAAAATGGTTTCATCATGTGATTAATGATGTAATAATTTTTTTTGTTTTTACTAAATTTTTTCAGGATGTGCGTTTGTTATCTTCATGATGGTTGTGATCAAGCCAGCCATGAACTGGGTGGCTCACAGGTGCTCACCTGAACACGACACCGTAGATGAGGCCTACATTTGCTTAACACTAGCCACGGTTATGGTCTCCGGCTTCATTACTGATCTCATTGGCATACACTCCATTTTCGGAGCTTTTATCTTTGGGCTAACCATCCCTAAGGGAGATTTTGCCGAGAAACTAATAGAAAGGATCGAAGATTTTGTTTCCGGGTTGCTTCTCCCGTTATATTTTGCTTCTAGTGGATTGAAAACTGACGTTACAAAAATCAGCGGAGGAAAGGCATGGGGACTACTAGCATTGGTGATCACCGCCGCATGTAGTGGGAAGATATTGGGGACATTCGTGGTGGCCGTGTTGTGTATGATGCCCATTAGGGAATCAATTACACTAGGATTGTTGATGAACACAAAGGGATTGGTAGAACTCATTGTTCTAAACATTGGCAAGGAAAAAAAGGTTTGGTTTCCTTTATTTCAACCCCATGTAAGATATTATGGTTAATATGGATCATATTTTTAAGCCTATAGGTGACCAAATAAATTACATTGCCTAAAACAGAACAAAAGTATTTGAACGTTAGCCCTCTTCAGTTTGTCAGAACTGATTGAGTGAACCTCACCATTTTTGCAGGTTCTTAATGATGAGGTTTTCGCTATATTAGTCCTCATGGCACTTTTCACCACTTTCATCACAACCCCGGCTGTCATGGCTGTCTACAAACCTGCTCGTAATAGAAGTGGTAAAGGCTCCACCTCCGGGAAGAAATCTGGTCTACGAGTCTTAGCATGTGTCCATGGCCCGGGAAACATATCTTCATTGATCAACTTGATAGAATCAACGCGGTCTGTGAACAAGACGCAGCTCAAGCTCTACATACTGCACCTGGTGGAGCTCACTGAGCGTAGCTCGTCGATAGTAATGGTTCAAAGGTTCAGGAAAAATGGTCTTCCTTTTGTCAACCGGTTCAACTACCGGGTCCGTGCATTTCATGAGAGAGTTGCGGTAGCATTCCGAGCTTATGGCCAGATGGGCCAGGTTGTAGTTCGGACCACCACTGCCATCTCAGCATTGACAACAATGCATGAGGATATCTGTCATGTTGCAAAAGAGAAGAGAGTACCAATGATCATACTTCCATTCCACAAAAGATGGATAAAAACGGACGGTCCAGATGTGGTTGAGAATGTAGGCCATGGCTGGAGAGGGGTGAATCAGCGGGTCCTGATGAATGCTGAATGCTCGGTGGCTATATTAGTCGACCGGGGTCTTGGTGATGAGTCCCAACAAACCCTTGGACCTGCTGCCACTATCGTACAAAAGGTGTGTGTAATGTTTTTTGGTGGCCCTGATGATCGAGAGTGTTTGGAATTGGCTGGAAGAATGGTGGAGCATCCGGCAGTCAATGTGACCATCTTGAGATTTGTAGAGGAGAATAACGAGCAACACAATGGTGTTGGGCTGAAGCCGGCTCCTAGTAAAGGCAGAGAGAAGTATACATTCTCAACAGCAATTATCCATCCAGATATAGAGAAGGTACGTGTTGTCACTAAATCAAATATATAGACAAATAAGAATTAGATTGAAGGGCAAATATTTAAAATTACAGGAACGCGATGAGAAAGCAATCGATGATTTCCAAAGGAAGTGGGAAGGGATGGTGGAATACAAAGAAGACAAGGTGTCCAACATCACTGAGAGCATATTGACGATGGGAAAGAGTGGTGAATACCAACTCATTGTTGTAGGCAAAGCACGGGTCCCTACTTCTACAGTTGCTAGGTTAGCCGACAGACAGCCTGAGCATGCAGAACTTGGGCCAGTTGGAGACCTCTTAGCATCTTCAAACAATGGCGTTGTGTCTTCTGTACTTGTGATTCAACAACATGATAAGGTTGAATCAGAAGAAGTTACAGTTTCTCTGGCAAATAATGAGGAGATGGCAAATGAGGTATAGATCGGTATCAATTGAGTTTCATGCGACCAGAAAAATAAACGTGGGTAGTACATATAAGGAACAAAAATTGGAAAAGAAAGAAGTAATGTGTTAATGTTATTATTATGTTTTGAACTTGTCTATTATTTCTATATTTGATCTCATTCTTCAACAACAAATTACTGCTAACATAGTATCGACAAAAATTTGACGAATTATAATTTTATGATCATGTGTAATATCCATGATAATTGAGCTAATATGTCACCTTCAGTTGCAAAACCCCTTTTGATGATAAAATTTTCTATATATTTCAACAATGACAAATCAACTTCAATCACTTGTGGACTCTGCTAAATACAAGCAACCAAATGACGAAATTCCAACAGAAATTCTTACTAATGAATGGTTTTATCCAAATACATGACTGTAATCATAAAACAAAAGATCAAACGATATAGGATTAGTTCTCTTTTAGTTGGAAAATGTACCAACCTGACCTGTTCATAATTGTACATATATCAACTTCATTTCTCCCCACTTCCACCCAACATATCTCAACCCCTTGCTCAACAATAC
The DNA here is from genome assembly GCF_010389155.1 of Erigeron canadensis. Lineage (NCBI taxonomy): Eukaryota > Viridiplantae > Streptophyta > Magnoliopsida > Asterales > Asteraceae > Erigeron > Erigeron canadensis. The sequence goes on from NC_057766.1 coordinate 36,532,706, forward strand.
AATGTAATACAAAATAATATATCGGCTGACCTTAATGAAAGCCTGCACCGGACCAGCTTCCATCTGATTTCCCAGTATGAGTAGCAGTTTTACCATTAGCCGGGGTCTGATAAAATCCATCATCATCATCGTCTTTATCATCATCCCAACCTGCCCAACTATCACCATTCTGAGACGCAGTTCCTGCATCAGATGTATGCTTTCTATGCCCATCATTATCCCAATCATCCCAAGCACCAGCAGACGTCGTCGTATTCCTTCCTGATGAGCTGGCTGAAATGCCATTCCCACCATTAGAATTCCAACCTTTTGATTCCTGATAAAATCCATTTCCTTGGGTTTCATTTCTTGACCAGTCATCACTCTTCCAGGAGGGGCTTTCTTTGGTGTATTCTTCAACCTTCTGTGAAGCCATTGCCATGACACCTCTCATGATTCCCCATGTCATTTGTCCAATTTCAGTTGTCTTTGCAGTCACAACATTGACGGTTTCATTCACCTTGGTATCATAACCTCCGTCTCTCACCTGTTTACAAAAAATGTGTTTACGGTACAGTTTTCAATATAGCAATATTCTCGTGTTGTGCAGTATAGGAAATATATGTAAAAACAACCTTTGTTGTGAGTTCCTTTGTACCAGCTTGAACCACGCTGGCAGCTGACTGTGCAGCAGATGCTGCAACAAAAGATAACTTACCAAGTCCCTGCATAAATGTTTTTAACAAAATCAAACATAGAGCAAGAATAAATGGTTCAATTGTATTTTTACGTTTTTTCCCTGAATACAAACCCATACTGCAATCTCAGTAAATTAATGTTTTATCTTGCTTGCTGTTAGGGAAAAGTAGATTAGGTTGCAACAAGACAGACAACCAACCATTTACTGTGCTCTGGTGGCTTGGTGCTTAAAGCTGTTTAAGAGTACTACTGACACCATTAGACTGACTCTTAAGTCTCAACCACTAGGATCAATGAAGCTTAGCAGTTGGCATAGAAGATTAGATATAATAATGTTATAATTGTATATTCTATTCTTAATCTGATTAGATTTGAATATACATTGGAGAAAGGAAACAGATGCATGATTAGCAAAATTTGTAAACTGAAAAATCGGTTTCACTTGGCTTTGGGACTTGGGAGTGGGAAGTATAATGCTGTGCTGTTCTGGATATAATTGAATAGGCGGTTAGGTACCACAATTAATTTTGGATTTTATAATGAAGCACCTAGGGTTGACATCAGATTTCTTATCTATGTAACTATATTACAAGAAAGACGATCATTGCGTCCTATAGATGGTGAGTTTCAAACCATCCGAATACAATATCATCAACAGATACTGATCTTTAAATCGTAGGATTACAGTATAAACACATGATGACACTTTGACACTTATAAGACAACACCGGGGCCAGGCTGTTCGAGATATGATTGTGTTTACGTATTAATATAAGCTAGTCGAATATATTGAACATTACTAGTATACCACCAAACATAATATGGATCACCAAATTTACCAAGCGGGGATGATACTTGTCGCAATTCCAATTTGGTGATTATTATGAATTGTAACTCTAAACATAAAATCAATCACCAAATGACTTCTGTTTGAACTTTACGAGATTTCCTTGGACAGAAAGACCAGTACTAAGCTTCTTTATGTGGGTAAAAATAAACTATTACTCACACAGATATACAAGTATAAATTATGCTCACATTTTAATAGATTCAGTATGAGCCTTTATCACATTTCAAGGAAAATAATTAAAACTTTCATTTTAACCAGGTTAAAGTATGAACTTTAGCCACACATCCTCGGCTGTTTTGCTGTACACGTGTCAAGACACTAGTGTCAAAAGTAAGGCAGTGTAAACCACTAACATAAGCCCAGCTTGACAACAAAGGTTGGTATATTATAACTCATATTTGCCTAGATGTTGGGATCAAGAAGGCACATATTCAATTCTTTGTTTATATATCTTCTACAGTTCTACCTTCGTTGGCCTCAATAGTAAATATATAAAATACAACAATGAGTGGGCTCTATGATACTAATATCTTAGTTAGTGTACTTAGTAAGTACTACTTACCATGGTAAAACGGTGTTTTAAATTGATAACTTTTTAAAATGATGTTTTCAAGCTTCCATCATCAACAATATGATATACGAGTATAGGACACTACTGGTCATAACTTCATGGATAAGCAAAAGTACAATCTATAGGCTATAGCAAAAGTAACTTGTGTATGATTCATGGATGCTTAAAAATTAGGTATAATACCAAACTATTTTTTAATGTCATTATCAGAAACCCCATCTATGCATCCAATTATACTTCCATTCACCATTTCAATATCATTGATTCATTGTAATGTAAAACCGACAACACGTAAAATATCCAACACAACGTAACAACGTATATTGAAAATTATAAATACGTTCCAACATACCTGCGTAACCGAAGAGAAGACATCCCCTTGAGAATCACTCCTCGGCATAGTACTCGGCGACGACCCAAACCCAACATACTTCCCTCCCTGAGAAGGTGGCAATCCTTCAGGCTTGGACTCATTCTCCGCCATCTTCCTAGCGAAAAAATCCTCCTTCCCAGCGGCAGACGCTTCCAACTGCGACTTGGAATACAAACTCTGACTAGATCTCGACCTAGACGGCGCCCCACCGCCACTACCCCCACTCCTAAAATCCCCAACCGTATTATTCCTCCTTATATTATCATTATTATTGTTACTATTATTCGATCTATTATAACCACCTTCATCTTCAAAACTATTATCTCCCCAATTATCATCCCACCCTCCATTTCCCTTATGATTACTAATCCTACCCCCTCCCCCAATCCCACCGGGCATGGGTGGCTTCCTATTATTATTATTAACCGATTCCTTAACAACGGGCGGGTCGCGCCACGGTTTACCTTCGGCCAACGATTGGATCCGATCACGGTAAACCGAGGCCGCATTAGAATTATATTTAGAAACAATATCTATTTCCTTAGCAATTCCATACTGTTTAAAAAAGCTATTCAAATTATCATTACCTCCTGATTCCATTTTCTTCAGCTGGATCTCGGACCACGAATCCATAGTAACGGATCGGACGAAGGAGATGTGGACACCGAGGCCGCGATGCTTTCCAGAACATTCTAGACACATGAAGATGCCGTACGATACAGACGCCCATTGGGGGTTCTTTTGGGAGCAATCGACGCAGATCTTGTTGCCTGGTTGTGATTGGAGGTCACGTAGACGACGTGATGAGGATGATGACGCTGACATTGTTGGTTAGATCCGATCGAGAATTGGGCTCGTGATCGGATCTGATTGAGGAACTATTTGGGGGGAAGGAAGAAGGAAGGAAATTAGGGGATTTTTACGTTAAGAAGAGGTGAGAGAGAGAGAGAGAGAGAGGATGATGCGCGTTTGCCGACACAGTCAGATAATTCGGATTGATTGATAGTGGAAGCCAAAATGTGCTTTCTATGTATTTTTGTTTGTGTGTTGTACTCGTATCAAATAACAACCGTGCCTATGTAATTTTGTTTGAGTTTTGTATCAAACTTGACTAATCCCGAGATGCAACGATAATGGTGATAACGACAGGGTTGGTGGGCTGTTGACGACAATAAGTAATGTATGTTATTTATGTAATGGGAAATGACGTAAAAGGAGTAATTAATTATTTAGGAGTTGAAAGATAAATTCTATATTATTTCATTAAAGGTATTTTTGATAGATCAAGTAAGTTAGGTAGTCGGTGTGTTGAATAGTGAGAAGCATTTTAGATACACCGGACATATATTTTAGATAAGAACAGTATCCGATACCATTTTTTATACTCATAGTAAAAATGCAATGTGACATAGTAGATAGTCGCCTACCAATAGAGTGAAAATTGTAGTTTTATAGATTGGATGAAACATTTGATTATTAGACTTAATTAAAATAAATAGAAAATTTAATTGATGAAAATGGTCCAATCAATCCGCTTTGTTTTGGCATTTTAAATTGATTCGTTTAGTTTTCGATTTCAATCCAAAAACTGAATCAAACCAAAAAAAACATATATTTTAATCTAATTTATATTTATATCTTTTTATTTATGGTTGATAAATATTTTAATATATTCAATTTTTTTGTTTTTTTAGACAAAAATCAAAATCAATTGTATGTTTTAGATTAAAAATGCACAATGAAATCAATTTAGTTTATAAAAATACACCAATTTCAAAACGGGATTTACATAATCAATTTATTTTTATTTTTTTTTTCCCTAACATTTACATGTGTAATCTATAACATACTAAGGTCATAAAATGTTACATTTTGAATAATTAAATTGAAAGCAAATCGAACCGAACCTGACTAACATGTTGAGCCAGTGAAACATTTATCTTGGTGAGACGGGTAGTTGCTATGAAAAAGACATTTGGTTTTCCCACTTAGTCATTTATGTTAGCCTTATGATGATTGGCTACTTTTAACATGACTTATGTGTTGTTTATTTTGGCATTTAAGTTGGTGCTAAATCTGGATTATCTTATACTATATTTTAATGATATGAATGTTGTAACACTACTTCTATAAATGAACTCTCCAATAAGGGTTAGTTATGTTTTAAGGATTCTGTTTTCCGCATTTCTAAATGTCGTTAGGCAAAAGTTTTTTTAAAATCCAGATGTTAAAATGACGGGTGTTACACAACCTCTCTACACTAGTAGAGACAAAATTGTCTATATCTCAACCTCCCCCATATACCATCCGGTTATTGGGATCCAAACCCATAAGAAATGACATTGTGTGTTATTCATTTACTTTTTAAAATGAATATGAATATAAGTATATATAAAGATAATAGATATATAAGAGAATTATTTTTTAGTAGATGTGTTTATTGATAATAATGGTATGATGAAAAAGATGGATATATATATAAAAAATTTAAAAAAGATAGATAAATATAAAAATTGCAAGAATGGATCTTGTGTTGTTTGAAAAGATGATATTTTCTCTGTACTTGATGGTTACGTGCACACTTAATGACACCCGATTACACTACATTTTGAAATTTGAAACAAAAAGAAAAGGAAAGGAAAGATTGGAAATGATAAGAAAATAGTATAAATTGTAAAAAACAATGGCATTCTTGAGTTGATAAGATAACTAGAGAAAAGAAAAGAAAGTTAAAAGTTAATTGCATTTTCAAGTTAAAATGATAAGAAAAGAAAGTAAATAAAATAATATTTTTACGATTATGTCCTTATGTACAATATTATGATAATTAGATTCTATCGTAAAAACCTGTACAACAACAACATAAATGTAAGCTGGTAACATTAAAGCAGTTTGAGATATATACCGGTGGCACATGAACTACGGAAAGTGTTTTGCACATATTGGTAATACTCAGACTTGATTTTTGTTTTATTCTTAAATTGAATTAAATTTCGCATTATTATTTTGAAATGGAAACTCACCAGCCAAAATTATTATACAATAACACTATGTTCTTGAGCTTTTGTAAAAGGGGAAAAGGAAAAGAATTCAAGTGATTTTTAAACAAATTGGTTTATTGAGTTTTTTTTAAAGATGGAAAGGAAATGAATTGAAAAGAAGTTTTTGTTATTTTTGTTTAAAAAATCTTCCTCCCATTAATAAGATGATTTAAAATGATCAAATTTTATCTCTTCTTATCATATCATATCACTTCTTTTCTTTTCTTAAAAAAATAGACTCAAGAATAGAACATAAAGAAATATACATAAGCAATTATCAACGCCAGGTCCCAGGTCCACACAGTAGTGGAGAAGAAGAGTAAAAAGAGTTGGTTAAGGAATAAAATGGTAATAGTACATAAGATGATAAGAGTAGAAAAATTTTCATTTAAATCAGGCCATAAATAGGAGAAAAACTTTGGGCTTTAAAACTTCAATATTTCCCCATCAATTCTATTCTTTTCCTACTTAAAAAATACTCAAGAAATCAAGATTGGAAAAAATATAAAAACTCCTATCATTTCTTTTTCTTTCTCATTTAAAAAAACTTGAGAATGTAGTGTTAAAGGTTTGTTAAAAAGGGAATATTTCCCCATCAATTATATTATTTTCCTACTTGAAAAATACTCAAGAAATCAAGAACAGAAAAAACATAAAAACTCCTATCATTTTTTTTTCTTTCTCATTTAAAAAAACTTAAAAATGCGGTGTTAAAGGTTTGTTAAAAAGGGACCGGACTTGCGAAAGTTTTAAATTATAGGGACATTCACTGCAAGTGAACTCAAAAGAGACCCATTACTAAAATCGACAAACGACAAGGACCAATTTTGGATCTATCATAAATCTTTAATTAGGGTTTTGTATATAAGCTTGCATCCCAAATTTCTTTTCGTCTCAAGTCTAATTTTGACTATCCCTCCTTGCAGATCAAATTATCCGTCTCGCCACCACCTTCACCGCCTCTATTACACAGCGATTACACCCTGCCGTTTCACCGGCATTACACCCTGCCATTTCACGCCGTTTGTCTGGCGTTGTTTGCATCACCTTTTCGGCGGTGCTTCCTCGTCGATAGGCTCGCTGTTGGTGAGTTTTAGTTATACTTATATATATATATATATTATATATATATTGTATGAATTTTTTAGTAGCTTTTATTTTATCTTTATAGCATAACTATGACGCATATTATACAACATGATTTTTACATATGAACTGAATTTTTATGGTATAGTTTGTTGTCTGGATATGTAAATTAAAATTGCAAATTTAGCTAAAATCTCTTTTATTTTATATGAGTTTCGCTTGGAATTATTCGATATTGGAGCTTTTAGTCTTAGCATTTATGCTATGTAAAGATTAATCTCATACTACTGCCATCTTGATCTTGTTACTTTTTTAGATTGAAAAAGCGGATAATGATGTTTATCTTCTCATGAAACTTGTATTGAGCTAAGTTAATGATCGGTGCACTGGATTCTGTATCTAGGAAAAAAAATGCTTTAAATTTTGTAAACTGTCGACCGTTTTAAAGTAAGTTACGAGTTACCGCATATTAGAAGTAGGGATGGAAATAGGATGCCTATCTTGAAGCCTTGTATTTGAGACCTTAGAAGGCTAGAATTTGATATCTGTTTAATAAGATTTTTGCTTCACAAATTGGTATAGTTATCATCAATGTGATCACTCATAGTAATGTCTATTCTGCTTGCTTATCGGTTTGGTAATCCTGTATTTTGAGTGACGGCGTCTTGCCTTGTTTATAGACGAGACCATGCTGACTGCCTGACTCTTGCAATTCTTAAAGATCATGCTGACCATTGAATACTGCTATTTCGATATTGCTGGAAATGTTTGTTTTCTTCTCATCTGGATTTCTCATTTTCTTTTGGTCTATTTGGACAGAAGATTATTAGATAGCCATCCCATTTTCATCAGTTTGATCAGTAAAAAAGAAAGAAGAGATGGCAGAGCGAAAGGTGTTGAATAAGTACTATCCGCCGGATTTCGATCCGGCAAAAATTCCAAGGCAGCACATCCCCAAGAATCGGCAAATAAAGGTTAGAATGATGCAGCCAATGAGCATTCGCTGCAGCACATGTGGAAACTACATATACAAGGGTACCAAGTTTAATTCACGTAAAGAAGATGTTGTTGGAGATGTATGTTATTGATAAACACACATATGTTATACCTATACATATGTGATATGCATATATAGTATATCTTACTTTCGTATAATGACATTAAAATCTTAACTGATATTCATTTGTTTTTATTTTGATTCACATGTGTAGACGTATCTTGGAATTCAAATATTCAGATTCTATTCTAAGTGCACCAAATGTTCAGCCGAGATTACCATGAAGACAGATCCTCAAAACTCTGATTACACTGTTGAGTCGGGAGCTGCAAGAAATTTTGAGCCTTGGCGTGCGGAAGATGAGGTAAAATTTAATAAAGAAGTTGAGTTGTTTATGCTTGGTGAATGGTGTTGATGCCGTTTAATTTTGAGATGGAGATTTCCACCCATTTACCTATTAATTGGTCAGTCTTGGTTGTGCCTTATTTTTAGTTGGTCAAATAAACAACGTTGGTTAAAAGGGACGTGTCAAACCGAATAACCGATTGAAAGTTACTATACTCTATTTTTAATGCGTAGTTGCAAGTAGATAAACATTTTGAAAGTCATCCAAAATCTGTTTTTACTAAAGGTGGGCCCTCGCGGAACTTGCGAATCAACTCGGCTGGCTAGGGCGAGTTGAGAGTTTTTGGCGACTCGAGTTGAGAGTTGATAGTTGCATACAACCTCTTAAGTTGTCTTAATTCGAATATGTAGTTAATTGTTATGATAATATTGTGATCAGTGATCACACTATAGTGTGTTTTGCAAGGGTCGTTTAAGGGGCTTTTAGGAGCTTACAGCCACAGGTTATTTAAAAAAAAGCTCCGTTTGGATTTGGAATTCAAAAAGAAAGCCTCGGCCACAAAAATTTGCTAAAGCTCCCAAAAGTATCTAAATTAAAGCCTCTGAAAGGAAGCTTCCAAACATAACTCCCGGCTTCAAGCTCCAGTCCCCATTTAGCTCCACTCTAGCCCCAGCTATGTTTGCCAAACATATCCTATAATTAATATTTAATTGTAATATTAAGATGTTTTTGTAATGATATGCTTATTTAGAACCCGCAACCCGATCCACCCACTTACCAACTCTACCGTTTGTTAATAAACATATGGATCTTCACCCATGAAAATATGCTCTTTTTCAGGTTGGTGAGGAGGAGCAGAGGAAACGAGATGCTGAAGAGATGGGAGATGCAATGAAGTCGTTGGAGAATAGAACAAATGAGTCCAAAAGGGAAATGGATATCCTTGCGGCACTCGATGAATTGAAGTCGATGAAGGTCTTTGTTACATCTTACATACATATCTACGTATTGCTAATTAGTTAATAAGACTGTTTTCGATTCTGAAAAGGCAATTTGTCTTTGTTTTGCAGTCAAGACATGCACATGTAAGCGTGGATAAAATGCTTGAAGCCTTGCAGCGATCAGCTCCGGTACAGGTATGGTGAAGTGGTTAGTAGCTCTAATTTACAGTCAACAAGTCTTCACATGTTTTTAGTAGTGGCTGAGTATTTTATACCGTGATATTGTTGTTTAAATTGTTTCTGGATCGTTCTGCAGCAGCAGGAGGACAACCTTGAAGAGGAAGATGAAGCCCTTATAGAATCCTTCTTCCAGGTTAGTACTATGACTACTATTTTGAGATTATGCTAATTATCTACTTAGCTCTTATGCTAATTTAGAAAACCTGCTCTTGAATTTAACTCAGGGATCAAGAGAATTTATCCGCAGAATTGATGACGATGAACTTGATGATGATGATGAAATGATTCTTGCAGGTCCTGACAATGGCAAATCTTCAAAAAATGGCTCTAAGGTATGACGATATAGTCCAAGTGCAATTCAGCTATACATGCTTGTTTTACCTTTTTATGAAAGTTAATGAACAGCTTATTCAGGGGATGCTATGCATTCTAATATCAAGTTTAATTATATTTGTCATGCAGAAGCAGAAAGTTTTTCATGGAGTTTCTGATAGCCCAACAGATTACCTGGCAAAAAGCAGTACCATTGAAAAGTTGATTAATAAAAAAGGTGTGTGGAATTGAGTTTTGTTCTTCCCCTGTCACGGGGTTTTGCTAATTGCTACTGTATACTACAAAATCCTAACACTGTTGTCTTGATGATTTAATTTGTAGATGTTCCAAGTGGCACTTTTGCACTCAAGTCTTCAACGATAAAGTTCTCTGTTGTGAAGAAGCAATCAGAAGCCAAAACGCAAGCAAATGAAAAAGAAGAGAAGGCTGAAACTACAAGTGGTAATGGATTACAATCATTATGCCAACAGTATGAAGACAGTAATGAAGAAAGAGTAATCAAGTTTCGTGTTTGCTATCAGAATGATCTCTGATTCTATTTCTCTTGTAACTGGTTGGATTTAGTAGCTTAACAGGATCCTCTTGCTGGTTGTTTTTATAAGACCAGCTAACACAACCCATATATAGATTGATGAAAACCTATTTGTGTTATCTGATCCATTGTAGTTACCATTATTGTTAATTTTGTTATATAAATTATTGTCGATTAGTACATTATTCTAATTAATGAGCTCAGGTCTATTGACAAGCAACAATTAGCTACCCCCCCCCCCCCCCCCCCCCCCCAAAAAAAAAAAAAAAAAAACCCAACCCCAATCATGTTGTAGCTAACCTGTACAATCAGATTGTGGGTCTGTGAATGGTTTTGAAGCTATTGGTTTTTGGAGGATTTGTAAGGCTCGTTTGCTATTCAGTCGTAGCCAAACCCTCTAGATTAGCAAGGTTATAAAGATTTAGATGTTGATCTTAAGATTTTACAATCATGATTAACGAAAACAATCCCGATATGCATAGGATGTATACAATAGAAAATGGATCTATGTTCGATTGGAAATGAAAGGTAGGAGCGGGGAAGATGGGTGTTTTTAAATTATTTTTCATTTAATTAAAATAACAATAAAAAAAAATATTCATTCAGGATATTTCTGATCCTTCAATAGAACAAGAAATGAGTGAAAGTTAAGTGCCTTTTCAAGTAATTATCCCTAAAAAGCCATATTTTAAGAACCATAAAAGTAAGATGCATAAAGATGACATAACATAGAGTTCTCATATGCCCATATATACGTTGTGTCGGGATGAAACCATTCCACTAGTAAGTAATTATATAAGTCCATTGGTTTTCAAGAGGGCCAGTTTTCCACAAATTGCTGTTACATCAAACAGCAAATACATACTTTAGTTGATCAAAATGGCTAGCTTAAAACTGCCTTGGTTTGTAAATATGCTTAACATAAATATAAATTGCAAGTTACCAACACGTATTACACAATACAAATGTATAGTGCAAACCAAATACTTGGATATAATATTTATTTAGGGAGAATTACAAAGAGAAGTTTAATATAGTAAAGATAATAGTAATAATTAAGATGATGATGGATACTTATATTAGTTGTAAATTCCCTATATATTGATTATCAAGCCTGCTTCTTTTTCTTCTCCAAATAGTAATAGTGTTTCTGATACTTGAAGATCCCCCAAACTACATGCCAAAATCCCACCTCTGGCCACAAAGCTTTTGGAGCATACAACAAACTATTTGTTGATTGCCACAGCAAAAAATTGCTGAGCCTCGTCTCCCCCGAACTCCTCACAAGTATATCAGGATCAGGAACCACTCCCATATACATGTGCTTCTCCAAATCCACCACTTTTATCTCCTCTTCGTCACTCACGATATCATTTCCGTGTCCATTTAATGTGCGCGTCAAACCACTCTTCTCCTGACATGCTTCGTAGACACCACGAGGGATTTCATGGGACGAAGTATACGCCACACACACTAGAAGATACGTTTTTGTGTTCATGGCTGTGGCTTCCATTGCCTTGTCAGCAGCAATCCTAACGGGCTCATCTAGTCTATTCAAATCCCCAATAAACAACACCCTAATCCCATATCTGTTAACCATGTCCAGTTCTTTCATAAAACCTTCAATCTTCTCGTGCATAAGATCCATAACGTATTGGACTTCATCTGGGCGTCTATTGAAATTATCAAGACTAAATGCGTAGACGGTCACATACTTGACACCGATCTCATAGCAGTACTTTAGAACTGACATAAGCGCTAGGAACCCTGCTTTGTGTCCTGCACCCTTTTCCAGCTTCCATTTCCTTGCAAACCTACGGTTTCCATCCATGATGAACGCCATGTGTTGTGGAATTGGACCCGATGACATGAAATTAAACAGTACTCGTCTCATGGTGACGTTCAAGGCTCCTAAGCACTTGCCAATAACACCCGATTGTCTTTCTTCAGCCATTTTTGCTGTCGGTTAACCTGTTTCAGAGACTACACGTACTTCAAAGTTAGATGACAGAATGTCAAATCATTGAGGCAACATGTTATGGGTCGAATTCACCTGAACAATCATTTTCTGAAAGTAAATTGGGATTTGCAAACAAAGGAAAGTTTGAGACAAGTCTAATAAATAAGTAGTAGTACGTAATTAAATTATCACAAAAATAATATTGTCATCTAGCTTGTTACTTGACAAGGCATTATAAACTACAACTCTCCTATAAACTTTGTGCTTTATTTTCAACAAGACAATTATTTTGGGACGGAAGGAATAAATAGAACAAAAAATAATATGTTCGGCATATATATATATATATATAAGTTTCCGATTTTCAATGTTCTATAGTCTCATGGGAACCTGGCTAGCTTGGTAAGAACATTATTGAGATGAAACTACAAATCTTCACTAACGTAGTAAAAGAAAGAAAAAATGGAAGGCGTAAAACTTACATCTTTAGCTAGCTAGCTAGGAAACCCGGGTAAATTAAGGTGTAATATGTGTGTGTACTTAGTTTTTGAATATCAACCATGTAGCCGCTAGCTAGCTAGGCTTCAACTTCATATAATCTATCGAGCTAAACTCATGAGAGACAAACAAACATACACGAAAGAGACGTTAGTGAAGGAAATCAATTATTACTCGTAATATTTTGCAAGGCGTTAGATATTGTTCCAACAAAATTCTGTTTGTTTCTTCTTTACAACAATGAATGAATGAATGAATGAAAAAGAGTGTGTTCATTATTTGTACGTGTGAAGGATATAATTCGGCGGAACAAAATACTTGGGCCACATGTTATTTCATGAATTTAAGCTTTACATGTGTATTTTGTGTGTTTTTTTTTTCATTTTTATTTTTTGTGTGCATGTATTGCGCAAGCTTTAATCTGATTTATATTTATGCAGTAGCCAAACTAGAACTAATATCGATACGTTGTACAATTAAAATATAATGTTAAAACAAAATGAAAAGGTAATAAATACATTAATAAAAAAATTAATCAAAAATGGTAAAGCAATTTGGCTTATGATGCATATATAGATATGTCAAATCTTTCAAGTTTTAACTCCTGAAACACACACACACACAAAAAAAAAAAAAAAAAAAAAAAAGTAAATTAGAGGACTACAGAAACGTCAACAAGCTACCTAAAAGGCTAGAAGTGGGCTTGGTCCCTCAGTTTGAGATAGGAAAACAGCTTGTAGCCATTTCCAGAACCAAACAGAACTTAGCATTCAGGCTCGATCATACGATACGAAGAATTTAGCATTACGTACTCAACCATCGATGAATCATCCATTGGGCCAATCCTTGGGCTACAGTACCACATGCCATTATGGCATTATATGGGCCAAAATTCTTCCTCCATAATTTGGACTGGCCCACATACTCATATATGGGACACAGGTACACACTACACAACATGCCATGTATAACTCTTTCGGTCGCGTTTGATTCACTGTGATGTAATTGGAATTAAATTTCATTCTTTAATGTGTTTGATTGTTCGATTATGAAGAAATCTCATTTCGTTGGATAGTAAACATTCTCTCATTTGATCAAATCTCTATTCCATGGGGTAGGGGGAAAATTTCATTATGTCCGTCACTATAATCTTCAAGAAAAATAAAAAAAATATATTTTGTCAAATTTCATTTATTTAAATTTCCATTTATTTAACATATTTTATTCTTTCCAAAAACAAACGTGTTTTAATAGCTATAAAAGTTTCCATTGTAAGTTTCATGAATGACATTTAAGCAAAATATATATAATGGGGTTTTTTTTTATAAATGTTAAGTTTGACTCTGACAATTTTATGGTTTTTTTCCCCCTAAATGCCATTAACAACTCCTAAATCTTTAGCAAACCGTAATTAAGATTATGCTAAGCTGGTCTATTGTACAGTCCTGTATATCTTAAAAGTTAATTCTCGACTAAATGTTTTAAAAAATCATGTTACTGATTAATTAAGCATCGAAAAACTTGTCGAAAAAATCATCTTATTGATTAAAGAAAATCATATTAATTAATTAATTAATGAATGAAATGAAATGCAACGACATTTTTCTCTATCTCCCTAGACTTATATCTATTCTCTCCCTACTTGTATATTATTGTATGATATCTATGGTTAAATAACATAGTTTTGATATTGATAGTTCAAATAAAAGTGAAATATCAACTTAATAAGAAATGAAAATGAGTCAAATTAATCCTCTGTTATTGTAAAAGAAGTTTAATTAGAAGAGACAAAAATATCTGGTCTGTTCTCAAGATCAATAACTTATGTTATTTTGCTTAAATTGCAACAACTAACGTTCAATGTCTGTTAAAAACAAAGTTTTGGTACTAATATGTTATTTGGTTATTATATGGTTAATAGATTGTATATCTTCATTTTCAATATAATAACACGATTTAATTATATATATGATTATTTTCATTTTCAATATAATAACACGATTTATCTATATGATTATAATATATATAATTTTATAAACATGTAGTAATAACTAAATTATTGTAATTATTATTCAAAATCTGAAAAGTAATATATGCTATGATCAAATTATACATTAGAAATGCTTTTAAGGATGTGTAGTGTCTTTAACTGAATGAAAAAGATTGAGTTGGGGCCCACCCCATGAAGATTACAACCCATACCACACGTTATTACGTTAGTTCCCACTTCCCATGCATATAAAGAGGGGCGCTTGTCACCTCACATTTATCTTGTTTACACACTTACACTCACTGTATACATGCCCAACTCATACGACGATGCCCCCCTAATGCTCGATCTTACTGATAATCCAAATCCCGATCGATATATGGGTTTGACCGACTTAGAGCCTCAAATTCCAATTAATTCAACTCGAAGATGTACAGTGATGAACCAGAAATTTAGATTAATTAAGGTGGACCCAGGGACAGATTAACTATGGGGGCAGCGGGGTCAGCTGCTCCTATTCTAATTTTGGTATAATGTAAATTTCTAAAAATTAAATGGTATATTTCTAATTTTGTTAAAAAAATAAGGAAAAATAATTAGGCATACATACAAATATTATCTTCATTGTTATAAACATATTTTTTGCAAGTCATTAGTCATCGAAATATTAATTTTGAGATAAATTTTTTCCATTGAATAATAAAAAAACTTGAGTTATTTTAATTTTTAATAGAAAAAACGAAGAAAGCTTTTTTTTGGTATGTAAATGTGTAATAAATTAATAGTGTAACTGTTTGTGGAAAAAAAACTTTTTTTCAAACTATTCTATATATTTATCACAAAAAGTAATTATTATATATATTTATCACAAAAAGTGAATATGGGGTTGTTTTCCATCTAAGCTTAGATGAGTGACAACCCCATACTCATTACTCACTTCCCCCATATATACATATATATATATATATATAAGCTAGTTATTTCATAAAAAGATATATTTTTCGGGTTTCATGCATTATGGTTTTGCGTTTTCATTTAATAAGACCTTGTCCGTCATGTGTAGTCGTTGTTTTTAACTATGAGTGTTACACTCGGTGTAGGAAAAATAGTCCATTTTCTATTCTCGAGCTATGGCCCAATTTTTTTACATTATCGAGATACGACTCTTATAAATATGACAAAAAACTTTTAAAATTATCCCTCATACAAAAGCAGAAAAGCTTCTGGCTCCATCTCTAGGTGAACCAAAATTAAATGAAAATCGTTAAAATTGGGGCATATTTATATAGCTCTATCTACGCATAACCATAAGGATATAAATAACCATAATTGATGGTTTAAATTGAAAATATATAATAAAAATAAAGAATTGATATTTGTACCACAAAAGTTGATATATTTACTACACAGTACAATTATTAGAATACACTGTACAAGTCAGTAAATTATGTTGGTGGTGGATTAATCAAAAGTTATGGTACGAATATTACCTCCTATAAAAATATATATAACAAAATTACTTTATCTCTTTCTCTTCTCTGCAATTAGACATACAGTTTCCAAAATCCACAATATCAATGGCTTCTTTCATACAACAAATAACCTTATTATAAAAAAATCTAATTAAGCATACCCTTCAAGATATACCCTTAGAGGCTCCCCAATAGACACCACAAATCCACCTAAGACTAGTCTCTGTCAGCGCCACGTCAGCAAAAAACACTCCAAGGACTAATCCCCCCAAAATGCACCCAATTGACTCGTCCACCAAAGACTAGTCTTGGACCCACCAATTATTTAATTCTACCCATTTATCCAAACTTTACACTTTTAACCCTCTAAACTATTAATAAAATACATTTTTTGTCCATTAACACAAATTATTAACAAAATACACAAGTTCATTAGAAATAAAAAAACAAATACATTTAGAACATAAAAAAAAACAAATTACAATAAAATAAAGCATACAACCTAAAAATGCAAAAAAACAAAAAAAAACACAACAACATTTTTATTTTTTTAAATTAAACCTAAACTAATTGGGACCGACGTGGGAGCATATTCGTGTGTGGGGGTGGGGTTACATGGTGGTGTGGGAAACGAGTGTTGATCGGGTTGTTGAAATTGTGCAGCTGACGACAACCCCCCATGGTAGAGATTAGGGGGTTGTGCAGCGGCAAGTGAAGCATAATAAGCTGCCATGAATTGAGCATAACAGGGGTCATTTGGTGGTGGAATGAAGGGTGTTTGTGGTGGCTGGTTAGAGTACGATTGATTAAAATCGTTCATGGCGTTGTTCCAAAAGTCGTTTTCTTTTTGGTTGTTGAAGTTCGACATGATTTTATGCTTAAAATGGTTTTGTATGTGTGAATATATCTGAATAATGCAAGTGTGGTGTGTTCTAGTGCTTATGGAGGTGTATATATAGGCTTTTTCAAAAACTAGCCGTTAAAGGACTAAAAGTGTAAAGTTTTTGAACTGCAGGTGGTCAAACAAGCCGTTACAGGGACCTGTTTTGCCAACTTTTGAAAGTTGAAAAGTTTTGTCTTCTTCCATGAAAACTATCCGTTACATTCAAAAAAAATAAAAAAAATTACAAACAAACATTCGTCCCTGGAAGAACGAACGCACCAGACGAGCCTATCAAACGAGTAAGGGACGAGTCCCACCCAACGGTGTGGACTCGTCCGAGATAGTCGAACGAACAGTGGGACGTACCCATTGGGGAGCCTCTTATCATCATCCTATCACTCTTTTTATATATTACTTGAATTTTAGTTTCTTGCCTACAAGACTACAATACATTCATATACATACCTATATATATAAAGGATTGGGGGTTTACCCCCACACAGCTCCGCCCTGAAGGTGTATTTATACTTTTGTTAATAGTGAAGTACCAAAAGTGTCTTA
This sequence comes from Erigeron canadensis, assembly GCF_010389155.1. Classification (NCBI taxonomy): domain Eukaryota; kingdom Viridiplantae; phylum Streptophyta; class Magnoliopsida; order Asterales; family Asteraceae; genus Erigeron; species Erigeron canadensis. Next base: position 36,550,058 of record NC_057766.1, read on the forward strand.
TGATCTATATCGTATATAATATCATCGTAAAACACGTTTGATAATACACGGTTATCGAAAATAATATACATATCAACTCCGAGCACAAAATGGGGTCACATCAATTTCTTATACCCAAAAAAATGTTCTTTAATTATCAGGGAATAGAAAAAATTAAGTTAATGTCATCTATAGGTAGTTAAATAATTGACCAATTAATTGTGTAAAAAATAACTTAAAACGTTTTTATTCGTACTTTTAAATATAATAAACATATGCATCCTTCTTTAAACTTAAGTTCCCTATAGAAAGATATACAAATATTTTTTTAGTGGTCTTGGATGATAAAATAATGTTACATATATGTTACCAGTAGTATTAAACCAAACGCAGTCTAATGCATGCATTGAGGGCCGCGAGGGGGTAGTGATTAATGATTGATCTATCTTATAATCTTAATCTTAATATATGTTATAAGATAGTTGAACTAATGATTTATTAACTAATCAAATTGTTAATTTCATCAAATTGACTTTCATTTATGCCATCATTTAAATTAACTATAAATTAAAAATCCTAATAATCATTATCCAAATATATTATTATATTATTATTTATATTAAATATAGAAAAAATCTCATTAATTTATACTTTTTTGTTTTTCATCAATAATTTACACTTTTTAGCCCTGAATACTTGATTTATATTTATTTTTAGCAATCAACTTGAGGGAATTTTTTAAAATTTACATTAAAACAATTTCAACATATGAAATATTGTCTACAAAAAAGTATTTCAAAACCTAATGACTTATTAATCAATTAAATCGCTCAATTTCATTAAATTGACTTTGGCTTAGTAATTGTTTTTCATCAATAATTTACACTTTTTAGCCATGAATAATTAAATTATATTTATTTTTAGTCATCAATAATTATCATAGGATAGGTGATTGAGAATAAACCCACTACAAAAAAAATTTCATGTGTCCACGCTTTTATTGGAGTGTGAACAAATTAAAAATTTTGTCACGCTTTTTTGTGTGTAAAAATATATAGAATTAAAAGTTCACACTTTTTAGTGTGAACTTTCATAATTATTTTGTCACACCCCATTTGTCCACGCTAACTTTACACCCACTTTTATTTCTATATATATTTTTACACACAAAAAAGCGTGACAAAAATTTTAATTTGTTCACACTCCACTAAAAGTGTGGACAAATGAAATTTTTTTTGTAGTGACCTATCCATGTTATTCGTGTTAAAGACCCGCATCATGATCAGATACGTATACTTAAATGTCAAGTATAGGATCACAAGTATGTTTAAATTAAAATTCTTAATTATTTTTCATAATAATATCACATTATTAGTACATCTGGTTTCAAAAAATTATATAACAGAGAATTTACTATAGCACGTGCCTTACGGAATAACTACGGCAAGTAATTTCATCAATATGTCTCGGCTAATAATGATAATGACAAACCTGTGAATATTGTACTACAACTTGCAACGTATGACACTTGGAATTGTATATCTTCAAATTATAAGCTTTTATAACTTAAATGTATGAAGATCTAATATTAATAATATTGTAAATCAGTGCTCAGTGTTGGACATGAGTCTAAATTTTAGTTAATTACTAGAATGACTACATCTCCCAAAGATGATTTACATATGTAGCTTTCTGATTAATTATATCTAATTAATGGGGCACATCGTTATATGTTGTCGTTGTACCAAAAACAAACTATATTAATTGCAATACAAATAACTTAAAAGGAAATATATTTGTCTTTGTTGTGACATTCACATTGAATGCTTATTAACCTCTAACACAAAACAATATATATATTGATCGAATTGTATAAATATTGGAATTGAGTATGTATGTTAACATTCGAGTCTTGCCAATTAAACTATATATAGCTGTATTTTTATTATAAAGTTTAAGTGGTCACTGACAATATTTTTATATGACGTACAGCTTCAATTTTTCTATATAATGCATTAACAAAACGGCCCCTAATTAAATTAAGTTGTAGTTACAATGATCCTTAACATTTAATCGAATAAATCGTGCGTCTTAATCAAAGATGGATGAAATAACTATTGGCGGGTCGGATATATGTTTATTAACGCCAGTAAGTTTTTAATCCTAAAAACAGATTCCACAAGCAATCAAATTATTCAATGAATTGAACTAATAACTATATACTTGTACTAGTTATTATTATTATATGTATGTAAAGAATTAACTAAAGTTGTACGTAGCGGATATGATTTAGTTGTGTGTGTTACTAGCTATCTACATCTTGTAGTAATAAATTCACCGCTTTACGTTTCACGCATTTGACGCCTCTTCTTTTTCTTTTTCTTTTTTCTTTCAACTCCAGCCATCATCATGTCATATATCAATCCCTATATATAGTTACTTTCATATCCCTCTATAGCTTTCTCTATATATATATAGTAGCCATATATATATGTTTGTATGCTACCATATATATTGAACTTTGCATATATATATATTATTTTTACATAATATACACACGTACACACACATATATATAAAGCTAATTAAGTGAATTCAAAACATATACGAAAAATGGGAATGTTATCTTTGATATTGGGAAGGCCAGGAACAAGTGGATTTGGATCAGCCTCTACTGCTGAACAAGTTTCTGATTCCATTGATGCTGCCAATCTCACTGTTATCATCACAGGTATATATATGTATACACAACGTACTTACATATACATCATATTATCGATCATCTTAATATATACTATAAGACAGTTGAACTAATGACTTATTAACCAATCACATCGCTAAATTTCATCAAATTGACTTTTGATGATGTCATCATTTAGATAAACTACAAATTAAAAATCCTAATAATCATTATCTAAATATATTATTATATTATTATTTATATTAATTTACACTTTTTTATTTTTCATCAATAATTTACACTTTTTAGCCCTGAATACTTAATTTATATTTATTTTTAGCCATCAACTTAAGAGAATTTTTTAAAATTTATGATCATTTAATTAAATTATAAAAAATTTTAACATATGAAATATTTTCTAAAAAAAATTATTTCAAAACCTAACGACTTATTAACAAATATTATATTAGATTTTTATAATTATAAATATTAATATTTAGTTTAATATTTGATATAAATACAATGTGAACTCTAGATACATATCCCAAACACGATTGACAACAAATGGTTACTTGAATCCTAAATCCAAATCAATATAAACTACATTCAAGATTCATTTTATCTCTCAATATAAAAAAGGTACATAATTTTCTCCTTTTTATATATTAGTTTTACATATTAATGTTTAATGTTACAGTTGCCACTCAAATCAAGAGTTCTAATTGTTATCAAAGAATATAAAAACAATCTTAATTGTTATTATATTATCATATAACAAGTGATTGAAAATAAACCTATGCGTATTATGGACGCGCATCATGATTAAATACATATATTTGAATGTCAAGTACAGGATCACAAATATGTTTATATTTTAATTCTTAATTATTTTTCATAATAATATCACATTATGAATATAACTAGTTTCAAAATATTCTATAATGAAGAAATTATTATATATAGCATGTGGCTTGTGGAATGACTACGACAAACAATTCCATCAATATGTCTAGACTAATCATTACCGTGACAAACATATGATTATTGTACTACAAATATAACACTTAGAACCGTATTTCTTCAAAATTATAAGTTTTTATGACTTAAAAGTATGAAGATCTAATATTGATAATATCGTAAAACTCGTGTCCAGTGTTGGACACGGGTCTAAAATCTAGTATATACATATATGTGTCTATTATATATAAGAAATTAATAATAATAATAATAATAATAATAATAATAATAATAATAATAATAATAATAATAAGTATATATATATATATATATATGGAGAATACATCATTAATTAATCATTCTCTACTAATTAACGAAGGGCGTCTACGTACGTGTATGTTGTGTCGTCGATGAAATGGTATATATAAGATTAATTATAGTCGGGTAAAAATCAGATAGCTAGCTAGCTAAACAATTACGGAGTATTTTTTTTGTTGTTGTTATATGTTCAATTAATTAATAAAAGAAGATGGAACATGCAATGGGGCAAGTAGCTTATGGCTAAGTTCACTTAAAAAACATGAATCAACTAACACAACTTTTTTGAAAATTTCTTTCCTTCAAAATGATATTTCCCTGATGATATGATTAATTATGATTATTTTAAAGTTTTAATAAAAAAAATAATATTAAGGCAATCAAGTAATTACATTAATAGAATTTAATTGTGTGGTTAAGATACACGGATCATGATCACTTATATATACGTCGTAGCGTTAGACGTTAGTTATTACTCCGTAGTATAGTTTTTCTTCCTAAATCTATTTTGAATGCCACATAAACTGACTAATCATCCTTCATTTCATTTTAGATAATGAGCGAAGAATGATACCTTGATCGGTCTATATGACATAAAAATGTGTTCAGAAAAAAAATATATATAAATATGTTAAGAAGACAATATATATCCAGAAAAGTTATATATATATATATATATATATATATATATATATATATATATATATATTTTATAATTTGAATGCCAAATTAATAAACCATATGGACCATTCATGTTAATTAATTAAATTAATTATTGAAGTGAACGTACTATTCTTGTGAGGGCAAAAAAACAAATGAACAATATGTAACATATCTATTCTCTCAATGTTAAGAATCTATCAGAAAAGTTAATTAATTTAACGTACTTGATTTGATATATGAGTTTTTCGGTGAAACCATATGTATAAAAATAGTAGTAAAATTAAAGCTAGACATGCATGACTTTGTATACTATTTTTACGAAAATAGGAGTACTATTTTTCATTTCTTTTGGGACCAATTTCCATCACTAGTGGCGTCAAACACTTAATGGCCAGTTAACTTATAATGCTCAAGATTTTTTTCCTTACTTTGAGTTGGCACTACCGAAAAAGACTAAAATATATGCAAGTGAAAACAAGCAAAATACTAAAGTTATGCTTTGGAAATTAAGCACTAACATAAACAGTTGTTTTACAATTTTACCCACGATATCGTAGTTATATACTGTATATTGCTAAAATAAAATCGGTACGATATATAGTAAGTTTAAGATGCTTAACTAAAATGAGCTTGTAAAATGCTCCATTGTATTCGAATTTCGAAGTACCTTTATGATCATTGGTCATTAATGTACAATACTAGTAATTAAATGTTATTATTGTTATGATTAATGATCATGAAATCGTATTTGAAGAATCAAATGCTCAACATGATACTCGATATCCATAGCTAACTTTGTCTATGATTTGTTTGCCTTGGCTTTTGGGCTCCAATATTTTGACGTTGTATAGGAGATTAAGATGTAGACATACTTTACTTTTATCTAGACTCTAGATGAAAAGGCTACACGCTTTCAGATTCCACCTAAACGGTAGAAAAGGACATCCAACTTTTACATGAGATAAAAATTGAAACTCTGACCTCTGTCTCCAAAGGCTGAGATGTTTATCACTGATATAAACCACCCGTGCTCTATTCATATTACTATTTTCTTTTAATAAAACAATGTCTGCTTGAGTGGTTTTAAGTTTCAACTGAATACTTTATAAAACAAACAAAACATTTTAGTGTTTTTGATGATGACTTTTCTGAAAAACTTTATATCAACTTCATAGTTAACATTTACGGAGTATTTTGCAATAAGTATTAGTTTCTTTAAACGATATGGACCGCTGACTCACTCGACCGCCACAAGTGGAGGAGTTATGTAGTGGTTAAGGGTGACCATAAAAACCCCACAATATTTATAAAATTTTATAATTCTAATACTATTTATATGAATTTATTTAGTTTTATGGTAATTGACAACTTCAAACTAGTATAATTGAATATTATAGTTTAATTTTACACTTGTTAGTATTAAGAAAACTGTTCAGCGACCCCATAATAAAAAAAACCCTACTAAAAAAAACACCCAACATGAAAAATCCCAATATTTTGTTCCGTGTAGTAAGATTTGAACATATGATTCGTTAAAGTGACTCATCACCTCAACTACGATCATTGGCAAGCTAAGTATTCATTAAACTCGAAATTACATTTTCCTGACACCCGATAGATGTGTTAGACCAAAAGACCCATTAATTGGTTAAATTATAAGGTACTATAATTCTATATATTTTGTTGTATTTAAACTTATGAATCATCAATTAAGAAACATTAGTCTTGAAAAGATCTCTCTATCGCTTGACTTGTAGCATTTAAAACTGATGTCTACATGTCGATCATTCAAAGATTTATAGATTTTGCAATTAAATTATTGCCGTTTAGTTTCATCCATATAAACAGGCCGGCGAACTTATCTTTCTTGCCTCGGTCGTATAATCAAATACAGGTCTAGTCTTTCAAAGTCTTATTTAATTCGAATAAGACTTGACAGCATTTGTTCTATGCAAGTATTTGTTCCATCAAAGTCTTGTTTTAGTGAATGCATAAGAAGAAAATAAGGGGCCGTTCTTTTTTTATTGATTAAGTGCAATGTATTAAGTGGCTGAATGTATCAATAATGTCTATATGTATCAAGTAAAAAATAGGTAATTGACAGTTATTTTTGTTAATCAAGTCAAAAAAGAACATTAAAATTTGACTGAATGCATTAAACTCTTAATTATTAAGTTTATTAAGTAGAAAAAGAACGAGTAAGTCTTGTTTCATGATTCACAATGATTCTCGGTTAACATAAATTGTTTTGTTTGTTTTACGTACTTGTTTATTTTGAACCAAAACATATACATACATTAATTTAAAGCCTCATGGAGAATGTGATTCGTTCATACTTTTCCAAATCAAGTTGGTCGATAAATTGGTGTCATATTCTAGCTTATAATTAAGTTGTAGCAGAAAAATAATTGTGATCATGTTATATTATGGCCTAAAATCTAAATGTAAAATTGTAAATACAGCATTGTTCATTTAACTATAAAAACAACAATATTAAACATAAGTTTGTAACAGATCAAGTTCAGAAGACTAATATATAAAGTGCGAATTAAATTATGTTTAATATGAAGTAACCTATGGTGTATTGTATAAACATATACAGTTGATAAAATCATTAAGAAAATGAAAAGTATAATCAGCAATATCAAGAAAATGAAAAGTATAATCAAGAAAATGAAGTAACATATGTTGTATTGTATGAAGTAATTTGCCACTTATAAGTATTTTTACATACTATAAGTTGTACTTTATACAGTTGATAAAACCATATAATCAAGCAATATCAAAAAGTTATAAAATTGAAAAGTGCATTATATTATATATCTGGACTTATACAAAGTTTAAATCATTAAGAAAATGAAAAGTATGTAATTAATGTGTTGTAGGAGGAGCCAGTGGAATTGGGTTTGAGACAACAAGAGTATTAGCACTCAGGGGAGCTCATGTGATCATAGCTGCAAGGAACATCAAGGCTGCAAATGAAGCCAAACAACTAATTCTTAAAACCAATGAGACCGCAAAGATTGATGTTCTTGAGCTTGATCTTTCGGCTCTCAAGTCAGTTGAAGCCTTTGCTGATAGCTTCAAAGCTCTTAATCTTCCCCTCAATATCTTAATGTAAGTTAACTCTGTCTTAATTGCCCGTAAAACAAATTACCTCCTTTTTTTTTCCAACTGATTGCCAATTATTTTCTAGACCAACAACGTCATTTGATGAGGATTATCAACCTCGTTCGTGTTTTTCTAACTACGGAAATTTCCAAATTTGCAGAAATAATGCTGGTGTTATGTTCTGTCCATACCAACTATCCCAAGATGGTATAGAGATGCAATTTGCAACCAATCACTTAGGTATGTTTCATTCTCTTATCAATGAAGCAGTCCTTTTTTCTTTTATCTTTATCATCATTAATTATACTAAAGTAGTTATTAAAATATATATATGAGAATTGAATGAATGTTGTTAATTAGGTCACTTCTACTTGACAAACCTACTACTTGATAAGATGAAGGAAACAGCTACAACTACCGGAATTGAAGGTAGAATTGTAAATTTATCATCTATAGCTCATCGCTACACTTACGCAGAAGGGATAAATTTTGATAAAATCAATGATAAAAATAGGTAAATCTAGCAATAATTGTTGATTAATGTAGTTTAGTTAGTTAATCACTTTGTGTAACAATATTATTGGGCTTAAATCTTAATACTTTGTCTAAAACAGCTATTCAGACAAAAAGGCTTACGGTCAGTCCAAGTTGGCTAACATTTTACACGCAAATGAGCTCTCTCGACGTTTGAAGGTACCAATTAATCTATACTTCTATTCATCAATGATTACAGTCGAACTAACTCATATTGGTTTAAAAATTGAAATGCAGGAAGAAGGGGCAAATATAATAGTAAACTCGGTGCACCCGGGGTTAATAATGACAGATCTCATGCGACATTCATTTTGGCAAATGAGTAAGTATATGTAGGCATGCTGATATTATAGTTCCATGAAAAATATAATTAACTGATTTTAGGTTGCAAATAAATAATGCTTTTTTCAGATATTAGATTAAATGTATAGGTCTTGCAGTTGTATACTTGTATATCTGTGGTCTATTAAAATCGTTGATTATTGCAAAGTAACAATAGCATTTTTTTTGTTGATAGCATTCTATATCTATGACCCCTGCTTTTATGTCCTGCAGAGGACTTGAAAGTGGTATTTTGACTATATAACATTAGTTGGTTGAGGTCTTGAGGGTATTAAAATCGAGTAGAAACCAGAAAACACATGAATCATTTGTTTTTACCTGTGATCAATGATCGAATGTGGAACCAGAAGCATTTATGTACCTGTCATGTTATATGTCATTTTCAGTAAATCTGTTTTGTTATCATACATTGATGTCTACAGTACCGAATTTGTACTGTTTACATAAAGAATAAAATGGCCTGGTCATGTTTTGCATGTTCGTTTTGGCAGGAATATTTAAGCTATTCACTTGTATCCTTTGGAAAAATGTGCCACAGGTACATTTACTACGTTTTTTCTTTAATAAATCTTTATTTTTATTGTATTATTAAGAAGATAACAAGAAAGAACACACATCAGTTCTCTTTGCCACATAATCAAATATTCAAATTAGATTACTTAAAAAATAGTTCATTTGTACGCAATAAAGCGAAGTAGTAATACAAACAGTTCTATTAGGTCCGGCCGGGTTACATTTAACACTTGAACACGGACCAGAATAAGGGATTAAGGGAAGTACTTGGTAGTTTTGAGCTTTTTTGCAGGAGTAGTTTTGAACTTTTCAGTTATAGATATACTCGTATAATAAATATTCTACTTGTTGACAGTGAGAGTCAAAGTTACTAATTTATTAGATTTATTAGATACAACTTTTGATGTAATCATTTATGGTGTGATAGGGAGCAGCAACAACTTGCTATGTGGCAGTGCACCCAGACCTAAAAGGGGTAACTGGGAAGTACTTTTTGGATTGCAATGAATGGCCTGCAAGCAACTTTGCAACCGATCCTGAATTGGCCAAGAAGCTCTGGGACTACACCCAAAACCTGGTCAACTCTCTTCAGCAAAAATCGTGATTCTTTTTTCCTACTAATAGAAGTTATCTATGTTTTCTATGAATTTACTAATGCTTGCTTAATGTAATCTTATTATGCTATTATCAACTCTGTTAAAGAATCAAATGGCACCACTTGCCTTTACAAACCTTTAATTCAAGATATATGATCATTAACTTGTATGTTCTACCTAAGTTTTGTCAAGGGAATGGATGGAAGTTAATTATTCTTAGACTCATGCATAGAGATAGAGTATAGGCAAGTCAAGAATGTTGAATTAAGGGACACGTGGTCAAAACAGTTGACACATCTTGGTTTCTCCCTTATTCATGTCTCGTGACAACATACAAGTAGTTATTTACTTTAGGCCTTATAAGTTATAAGTTATCCCGAGAAAGGCCAGTTCTGGCAAACAAGTATGTTTGATTGTTTGTTCCGCAAATAGGTCTGCTTGGGTAACTAATGAGCGGGTCAAAGGCAGAATGGGTTGTCCAACAACAATGTGTATCATCCACTTTCTTAAGAGTTAATAAATGATTAATGTGTTAAGTATGATCACAAATATTATATTATCATGACACGAATAATGGCAACATGAATCAGGATATGACACAACAGAAACTTGAAATATTACTGCTTGAGGAGAATAAACAGTTGTTACAACCATACAGAATGATAAATAACAACTGGGAAGCGGGCTTTCGTTTAGAATAAACAGTTGCTACAACCTTACAAAAAGATGAATAACAACAGAAAAAGGGAACAATGAGCACCCGATTTTCAAATGGCAGACATGTATCAAGCCAGATCAGAGGAGAACACCTTCTCTACTTTGAGCACGAGATAGAGGAAGCCAGCTAATGACAAGACCAGTGCTGCAAGCATAAGAAATAACATGGCTTGTAGCGAGATGTATGGACTCAAAAAGAATACAACTGCTATTGAAGCACTCTGCCAGAGCTTGAGTTGAGCAAAAGTTCCTTCCTGTTCATGTGAACAATGAAAGAAGGTATTAGGATAAACAATCACATACACACTAATCATTGCGAGTAGTGGGATTAAAGAAAAGGAAGTAATATCCATACCACAACAAATGATAAATCTACTACATATAAGCACTACTGGTCTAGACTGTGCTGTAAAACTTGTACATTATGGTAAGTTAATTAAAATAGTGGTACTAATATCATTTCCCTTAAAGAAATGGGTGTTGGGACAAACAATTAGAAGTGGTAAAAACTAGCACAAATCCAAGTCAATATTGTCTATCAATCACAACCAGTTAGACTGAGGTGGGAAAATGGGTGGGTCATATGATTGGATGATGGCTTAAACGGGTAAATGTAACATTCGCGAATTTTGACCTATTTGACAATGTGATTAATTGTAACACTCGTGGTGATGGACCCGTTGACTTTCGTTAATTATGCAGGTAACATTTGCCTTTTCTTTTCGGATTCATCCTTCATGTGTATAACTCGTGTTTCTAGTAGACTAAATGTGGCGAAATCAGAAAATAGACTAATTCCCAGAGTAATAGTCTAAATAGACAGAGTGAGACTAATTCTTGGAGTAATAGTCTAAGTGCTGGAACCCCACACCCCCTTATCTTAGACTTATTTCCCTTCCACCCATCTCATTCTATTTTACATTTCTCTCTCTACACTCTCTTTTCTCCTCCTCCTCTCTAGAATCCAAGAACCAAAACACCTTCTTAACATTTGTTGTAGATTTTCAGATTTTTAGGCTTGGGTTATCATCAAAAGTGTTAGTAAATTATGTTATAATAATAATATCCTTCAAAAGTCCAAGATTTACTTGGTTTTAAAGTGTTCGTCCTCCTCCTAGCTCCAAATTCGGATTTTATGTTTGTAGGACGAATTGGTAAGTGAAACCTAACTTAATTTCTCCATTTCATGTCATTAAACATGTTTCCTAGTCAAATCTTATGGGTTCTTGCTTGATTTCGGGTCAAAAACGGATTTGGGTCAATTTAGGGTTTCATTAGGGTTTTGGTTGAATTTGAGGTGAATCCGGATTTGTATGATGTTATGAATCGAATCTATGATAGGGATTTTGTTTGTTTATGTCAAATGATGTTTCAAAACATGTCTTGAACCTTCGTTGGTCGACTATGGGGTCAAAATGGGTGTTTTTGGGTCATTTATGGTGATGAACTGCTGCCGTTGGGTGCAGATTCTTCTCACTGCGGCGCAGTGGGAAGGGTCAGACCCCACTGCGGCGCAGTGGCATTTTTCTGGTCACAAGTCAATTTCAAACGCTTATAACTTTTGATCCGTAAGTCCGTTTTAGGCGTATGACCTATCGTTGGAATCGTGAGAGAGTCTACTTTATCATGGTATAATCCTTATAGCTTGAATCCACTGCCATTTTCAAAAATGATGTGATAAAGTGCCCTTGTTCATATTCGGTTGAACCAATAAGAGACTTTAGGGTTGTGACGTAACCGAGTTAAGTCCCAATTGCCCTCTAAGGTTGATTTGCTTTTCTAAAACCTACTTAGGGTTTGACACGTGATATATGTTTATAGGTGGTGCACGCTAAGCGATTGTTGGACGTTATAACTCGATTATAACATGTACATAGCTTGCACATCTAACGCTAAGGTAAGTTTCGTAAACCCTCCCTACTTAATTGAGATTCGGGCTGAAAAGTGTACGTGTTTGTTATTGTTGTTTAATCGATTAATTGATTGTTTGATTAACGTATTGACTTGTTGCTCGGTTAATTATGCTTCCATTTATGAATACTTGTTGTGGTTTGGGTAGTTGTACATACATGGAAGACTGTTATACTTTCAATGAATAGGAGATGTGGTGGGAAGGCTGCGGGTGACCCTATATATAAGCATCAATGATTCCTTGAAATTAGAATCGTAAGAAGTGTATGTGTATTGTATTGTTGATTGATGGAAAACGTTTTGATAAGGATCGGGACATAGGATCTCGCATGATAACATTTTCCCCCTTAACGTATTATAGATTTGTGATGGTGATAACGATTAAGTCCATGTTGATGGCAAAACGATAAGCCCACGATTTGTGGCATAACTTTGTTGTTAACGATATTGTTTACATGTATATTGAATATGAATGCTTAGTTGTAACGTAACGTTGATATTACGCATTTGAAATATATGTAAGTCGTGTCGTGATATTACGCATTTGAAATATATGTAAGTCGTGCCTGGAACGTATTTTACGCATTTGAAATATATGTAAGTCGTGCCTGGAACGTAGTTTACGCATTTGAAATATATGTAAGTCGTGCTTGAAACGTATTATACGCATCGTTTATCATGTAAGTCGTACCGGTTTATCGCGCATTATTTATTATGTAAGTCGTGCCATTATAACTATAATTGAACGTAAACGTTGACTTGTATTGATTTGTGATAACGTGAAACCTTTTAGGGTTTCCTTGGAACGTGATTAAGTATTCAAATCCTCGTATATCGTTAACGGTTGTTATCCCGACATACTTGTTTCCTATCACTTGTCCCTACGAACTCACCAACTTTATGTTGACGCGTGTTAGTACACTTTTCAGGTGACAGGTTAGCTCAAAGATGTATTGGATGATTGATTGCCTGATTTTGCTAGAATTGGATTTGGACTTGGACTTCTTGGATCCGTGATTCATTATTCCCGATTAGGGTTTATGCTTAGATGTGATCCGGTTGCTTGCACTACTAAATGGTTCGTATGGATTTACTTGATCCTTTTATGCATTTAGTTTACTCTACATAATTTCCATGTCGTGCTGTGCTTTTCTTGTGATACCCCATGATTCCGCCTTGTTGGGGTGTTACAAAATGGTATCAGAGCCGAGGTTGTAGAGAATTAGGTGGATCGACCTAGCCTATAGCCATTGCACCCACTTTTCATAATTAGCATGCATGATAGGAAATTTTGTGTGCAACGTGGATTGTATGATGCATAAAACGTATTTAAACGGAGTTCGTAGGGATTTTTCGTGACTTGATGACTTGGTTGTTACGTGATGACTTGATTGACGTATGTGTTAGTGTCGGGATACACCGTGACTGCCGAATGAACGTTAACGTATATCCTTATAGTTTTATTGTTTAACCCTAGCAAAGTGAAACGATGGCATTAACGGAGTATGACACTCGGTAACCCTAGAGGCGCCTGATCAACAAATCTATGGTTACCCTATGTCATATAAAGTTAGTGACCTCGTGGATTGCGCATTGTGAATGAAGTATAGTAGGTAACCCGGTATGCTTAATGAGTATTGGTTAGGTGGAGGGTTAGCCACTGGTACACCCTGTATACATACCCGACCAATCCTTAGAGAACATAACAGAACCGAATCCCGACATCCATTCAAGATATTAACGGTGTGGAGGGTTAGCCGCTGGTACACCCTGTATACATACACCTTTAAGGTATTGAATGTTGAGTTTAAGATTCGGACTATGCTTTACCCGCCTTGTTAGTGACTTGACCCCTTTATATGTTTGTATGCAATGGTTTGAAATCGTGGAATTGATTTAGAATTGAATGAAAATGGTAATGTTTTACCTCGCTATATTTGAACTTGAACGTTGATTTGAATATTCGGTCGTGGTTGAATTGGAATTGTTTGATTTGTTAGAATGCAAAGAGAATGTTGATAACATAGTTTATTGGCATGATAATTTCCCCTTAGAAATACGTGTCCTTGTAATGACTTAGGATAACCTAAGTTGGATTGTTGTTATATGGTGATTGATTGTGAATGCTTGTATGGGAATTGTGAGGGTTAACTTGGAAATCCAACTTGTGTGTTCGATGAAAGATGGATAAACCATGCAGAGCTAACGTGAATTATAGGCGCCAAGACGAGTAAGAGAAACCGGTTGATCAAGGAAATCGAAGAAGTAGAGGCGGTAGAGGTGGTCGTAAAGGTCGTAGTAATCGTGAAGGACCTTAGAGAATTGAGTAGGTTAAACACCAAAATGTCTACCATCAATCGTCGTGCCATTCTTTGAATGTCGTTCCGATTAATGCTCGAAATCCGCCGATGGCCCGAGGTACTTGTTATGAGTGTGGTAGTCATAAGCACCACTGAAATGAGTGCCCCAACCTTATCGGTCAACAACAAGCTCAACAACAACTTACTCCCCATGGAAGAACTTTTACAGTAATTGCGGCCGAAACTCGTGTTGATCCTAAACGTCGTTGCAAATACTTTTCTTCTCAACGATCAATGTACCACCGTTCTATTTGACTCTGGTGTCGATTCTAGCCTTGTTTCCAACGATTCCGTGCCTTGAGTGATACTAACCTTAGTCCATTGTCGTATTACTTGAACTTGAAATGGTAAATGACGGATTAACAAAAATTGACCAAGTTGTCTTTAATTGTACGTTAGAATTGTGGAATCACCCGTTTCGCATAGGCCTAGTTCCTTTTGATATCGGTAGTTTTGACGGGGTTTTGAGAATGGACTGGATGTCGACAATGAATGCAGTCATAGATTGCGGTAGTAAAGTAATGAGGATTCCGATAGAAAATGGCGAAGAGTTAGTGGTTCAAGGCGAGACGACCGAGCCATGGGAAGGAAAAATATATAATGTCAATGCCACGAAAGTCGAACTAAAAGTCGTGCCCGTGTTTAATGAATTCATGGACGTATTTCCGGATGACCTACCGGGTTTGCCTCCCTCTCGTCAACGTGATATATGAATTTATCTTATTCCTAATGCCTCTCCCGTGGCCAAAGCACCCTACCGCTTAGCCTTAACCGAAATACAAGAGTTGGCTACATAACTCAAAGAACTTCTTGAAAAGGAGTTTCATACGCCCTAGTCATCCTCCGTAGAGCACACCGATCTTACTTGTCATGAAGAAAGACGACTCCTCCGAATATGAATCGATTATAGAGAATTAAACAAACTCACAGTCAAAAATCGTTATCTCTTTTTCCTAGAATTGATGATCTATTTGATCAACTCCATTGTGCTCGCTTCTTTTCCAATATTGATTCGCGGTTGAGTTACCACCAATTTCGCGTCTATGAAGATAATATTCCCAAGATGGCCTTTCGAACAGGTTATAAACGCTTTAAATTCGCGGTTATGCCTTTTGGGTTGACCAATGCATCGACGGTGTTCATGGACTTGATGAACCCGGTGTGTCGACCCTACTTGGATAAGTTTGTCATTTGTCTTCATCGATGACATCCTTGTCTATTCCAGGACGAATGAAGATCATTTGAAACGTTTGGAGAAAGTTTTAGAGTTACCCCGGGGAGAGAAAATCGTATGCCAAGCGTGAATTTTGGCTCGAAGAGGTTCACTTTCTTGGTCACGTAGTGAGCAAGGAAGGAATTCAAGTGGACCCAAGTACAATTGAAACGGTGAAAAATTTGAGACGACCCCAGACGCCACCCGGGATTCACCAACTCTTTAGTTGCGGGTTATATTAGACGATCCATTAAGGGCTTTTTGAAGATCGCCCAACCCCTAACTTTATTGACTCAATGAGAATGACGTTTGATTGTAGTGAGAAGCAAGATCAAGCCTTCCAATTGTTGAAAGACAAGTGGTGCGATGCACCAATCTTAAGCTTGCCCGAAGGAGCCGATGATTTTGTCGTTTATTGTGATGCATCCAAGCAAGGGTTGTGTTTTGATGTAACGGGGTAAAGTGATTGCGTTATCCGGCCTCACCCGGGTAAGGAAAACGTTGTAGCCGATGCCTTGAGCTGAAAGGAGCATGTAAAAGAGACGGATTAGAACCATAAGCTTTACCGTGCAAAGGAGTTTTCGTGACTCCATCACTGAAGCACAAAGGTTGGCAACTAGACTGGGAACTTCATCAACGAAGCATTCATGGCTTCGAAGAACGATTTGATAGAAAAGACGATGGCGGTTTATACTTGGTTGAACGATTATGGATCCCCATTTTTGGTGGGCTTGGATGAAACTGATGAATGAAGCACATAACTCGGCATACTCGATTAACTCGGGGTCCGACAAGATGTAATTTGACATGAGAGACTTGTATTGGTGGCTGGAAATGAAGAAAGACATTACAAAGTATGCTAGTGAATGTATCACTTGTTTATAAGTAAAGACCGACCACAAGAGACCACCCGGTTTACTAGTTCAACCGGTAACACCGGCGTGGAGATGAGAGCGAATTACCATGAACTTCATCACGAAGTTACCTAGAACGAGTAGTGGTCGGGACACCAATTGGGTGATAGTTGATCGGTTGACGCGTGTTAGTACACTTTTCAGGTGACAGGTTAGCTCAAAGATGTATTGGATGATTGATTGCCTGATTTTGCTAGAATTCGATTTGGACTTGGACTTCTTGGATCCGTGATTCATTATTCCCGATTAGGGTTTATGCTTAGATGTGATCCGGTTGCTTGCACTACTAAATGGTTCGTATGGATTTACTTGATCCTTTTATGCATTTAGTTTACTCTACATAATTTCCATGTCGTGTTGTGCTTTTCTTGTGATACCCCATGATTCCGCCTTGTTGGGGTGTTACAGGTAAAGTTTTAGCACAGCATCAATTACAAACAATTAAGATCAGGTCAAACCAGAAAAAGAAACTATAACATTGAGTGTAATTACCAGGGCTACAACTATAACAGCAATCTAACTTTTCAAATAAGACGATAAGGAAATATTTGTATGCATACCAATTTACTGATTCATTTTGGCCGACTTTAGCCCATTTTACCCATTTCCATTTTTGCTATTTTTTATTTTTATCTAGCTGACCCATAAAAGATTGATAAAATAACCCAGATCAAGGCAATTTTCACGACTCTGATGTAAACTCACTGTACAACCAATGCTACCAGCTCTTGTTCGCAGTTGCCTAGTTGGGGCCATGGGTCATGCAATATCATGAGAAATGACCAGATGATCAAATGGTTGCTTTAGAAGGAAGTTAATTACCATGTTATGCTTAAAGAGCATTGCCAGCAAAGCATTAAGTTGTGTCATAAGCACACCATCACCAATTCCCCATATCGCCGCAATGAGGAGTGGATATACTACGCTAAGGATGCCAGTAGGTTCACTATAAATGAGGCGCGGCAAAATGAAAAGATCAGAAACCTGAGGAAGAAGAAGAAATATAGAGATCCAATATCTACTTACACATAAAGGTTAACTGGAAAATAACCTGTAATTTAACAACCAGATCAGTATACCACCCTGAAGAACTGCTCCACCAGAAACGATCAAAGTGATAGAAGTGAGACCTGAGGTGAACCGACCAGCCGCTAGAGAACACTATTACATGTTATATGGGCCATGAGTAAGTTAAAATGAAGATCATAAGCCGTTCAAAGAAAAAAAAAAGATTAATCATGTAAAATTATTGAGGTGGCGGCCAAGATATGCGGGACAGGTGGGTTGGGTAATGGATCATAATTGGTAGTATTTGTGCAGCTCAAACTGAGTTGGGCAAACCCGCAAATGTGATAAACATGAATAGAAAAAACTATATTATTAAAAGAATAATTTTTTAATTAAAATAAAGAGATTCTGGAAGTTTTATGCATTTGAAATACAACTTGTGAAAGGCGACTTTCAACTCATTAACCCATATCTTTCTGAATTAAAACTTTTAGTTCAGCCCATCTAATGGTTAAAGATTAATAAAAATCTCAAATCAGCCTCTTCAAAAGGAAACCTACATTGTTCCCCACTTATGGGCTGAATATTACATCATAGGAACTAGGAAGGACATCTTATACAAAAGCTACTTACAATTGCATCAAAAAGCCCATATACAGCCATAGCACCGCCAACGCCGGACTCTCCAAGAGACGGTTGAACGTAATACTTCGTAAACTCAGCCCTTCAACGATGGGTGGAAACCAGATTTACTTGAAGAAGAATGAAATGAATAATTACAACAATAGCATCATAAGTTGACTGATCCTTACCATACAAATGCTTGTTGTAGACCAGAAAATGCTATAAGTGGGACGATCAGTAACAGCCTCAAGTCACACAAAGGCGTTATCACTTGCTTCCACAAAGATACTAAGGCAGTATAGAAACTATAGGAAGAATCTATCTCTCCCTCTGTTTCTTCACCATCCCTTTTCTTTAAAAAAGCCATCAGAACAGTTCCCAGTGTCATGCTACCCAGAAAGACAGTAAAAAGTAATGTTGTGCCACTGGTACTTCCCTCCTGCAAAAATTATTGGTATTAAAGTTCATCGTATCATCTTCATATACAACAAGGTCCTTTTTTGGTAATTATGGTGTCCGACCTATGGCCAACTAAACCAAGAAGTCCGAGTCCACCACCACCAAACTCGAACAGAGGAAAGCTCTCCCAAAAGGAGACTGGCGTGGCCACACCCCAGGTTATCATTTTTAAATTCCCTTTTCTTTCTTTTTTTTGGCATTGGCCAAGCTTTGAACATTAGAATACTAATTCTTCATGGTTATTTCAATGTCAATGACCACCTTAACAAATCTTGTCAGTGTATACAAGTAAAATGTTGGTCTTGACGGATGTCACACTTGAAGATTCATAATATGTCAGCTTAAGCACGTCAAGAATCTTATCACAAACTCATGAAGAGAAGTGTTGAAGATATATACTGTTAATGAAAAAAGGGCACCTATAATGTAGACAACAAAACTATTTGTTCCCTAAATTTTTAGCCTGAAAGACCAAACCAACTGGCTAAACTATGTCGTATTGGAATTTAGTTACTCAATGTGTATTATCTTGACAAGTTTTATAACAAGGGGACAATTTCATATATGCCATTGTTAATCTCTAAAATATCATAAATGCCCAACTGACAATAATCGCATATATGAAATTTCCCCAATAACAAAAGACTTATTGATATATTCTGGTCATGATATAAAACTGAATTCACATTAGAGGAGAAAACTTTATCCCTCTGATGAACATAAAAGTGATAACTGTTGTGTGTTGATGTATAATAGAATAGAATCTCCCATTTATTTTTCTGTTGACTGTAAAATCGTCATGACAAATTTTCAATTTCAGCACTATACTTCTTAGAAGCCAGTCTATAGGAGCATAAGGATAACTTTCAGTTGTAGAGACGCTTACCGCTCCATCCTTCAACAGAGCAAGAGTCAAAAGATTTCCAACGAGCTGACAATTTTATACAAAAAGAAAGATTAATTAATTTCAATACTACTCAAATTTTGGAGCAAAAAACTAGTTAAATTTGGTCAGTGGAGGTTAAAAACTGCACCTGGTGACCAGCGAAAATTCCCCAAAATTCGCCATTGAAGTGCCCAATAACAGTTCCTTCATGTAGCTTGTGATCATTTGCCTGACTACGTGCAGTGGAAGTAAGATATGTACCCTGATATGTAAAGACAAACTCAAATAGTAAGCAACAAATATACTAGTTGATCACGGGAGTACTGTAAACATCTTGCAGCACCAGTGTCGGTCCTCTTAAAGTTTTGTATCATTGAGGTCATATTGAAAGCTTTATGAGCTAATTCGAGTTTATTAAATATACATACCTCCCCAACCCATAAAATAGCAGCAGCAAACCCCAGGTACAAGGAAGCTGGCACCATTGTATACCTATGAGAGAGGGCAATGACAGAATCCAAAAAATGTTACAAATTGACTGCAGACTTCTAATTGTGATACAAAGGGATATTCATTATTAGCACAGTAATATCATATTTTTGGAAAATGATCCCACATTTGAGTGACCACCACGAAATCTAATGCTTGGCATACTGAAAAACTGAAAAATGTAGGCTAAAAAAGTACTTGAATTGAGTTTGGGCATTATAAGATTGCATCATAGAAGATTCAAACAGGGGACTAAGTAGCAGTTTTCCAGGAATACTAATTACCAGGATGGTTTTAAATTCGCAGCTATGTACAGCCAATAACCTGTCGTACCAAGGAGCAGAGAGTTCTTTGACCCGAGCTTTCTAACCACCGTAGAGGCAAACAGTGAAGAAACAGTGAACGATGTATACAATATACCGAGTGAGATCGTTCCAATATCTCCATCCTATAATAACACGACATCTGATTATTGCATAGGAAAGTATTTAAATAGTTGGAGCAGTTTAGAATGTATAACCAGTTGATATCATAATCATATGATGTCCTTGACAATTGCAATACACTCCTTAAATACATTAGACACTTGGCAAATATATGTGTGTGTGTGTGTGTGTGTGTGGTTGATTCCTAAACATCGACATAGCTTGATTCATTAATCGCCATATCAGAATAAGTACAATACAATGGTAAGTATAGCATCTAGACCATGAGATCAAAGTAGCAAAGACAGTACGACTCTCCATTACCCACAATTGTGCTGCAATCATATCTTATTCTTCTGGTTACATTGCTTCTAAAGAAAACAATAAACACAAAAGCACTAGAAGTACTTTGGCTATCGAATCAACTCCTTTTTTGGTATCCTGGCAATTATTGGCTTGGGAGTCTCCAGTGGAGACTCATGTTCAATCCTAAAAGGCAGCAAATTTAGGGTCAACCCTCAGGTGCATAGCTTAGTTGGTTCCGGAGTATAGCATTTTGCGACTGTGCTCGTGTTTCCTGTTATGGGTGGACACTGATGAGGTAGTTTGGACCATTAGGCTGAACAGAGTGGAGTGACGAATCCATCGCCTGCTAGTTGCTGGCTACACCACCCCTGCTAGGCTACCTGGCAAAGAAACTTCTCTGAGCGACTTCTGCACATCACCGGTCACATCTCTTTCTCTCTCTTTGACTATCTACCAAGCCATTCTCTCTCTTTGACTATCTACCAAGCCATTCTCTCTCTCTCTCTCTCTTACTTTTTCACTCCCCAACCAATCACCTAGAGCCACTTGTCGGAAGTCCCCCCACCCAACTAGATAGCCCCACTCCCACTTTATTGAAGGGGCTACCTAAGGCAACCCAACATGCCACATGATACAAGTTACCCAACATGGAGCTATTCCACCCCTCATAACCTTAGTTAGCTTGTCACCAGGGCCAGGCATGTGAACTGGTCAGCGTTGAAGATTATCAACGTGTTGCAAACGAGAATCTTAAAATTCAATACTACTTGCTAGTGTTCACAACGTCATTGACATCAAACAGTCAAGGTATCAAAAAGACCTGGTCATCTAAACTTAATGTAGATTTATAAATAAAAAAAAACAATTATCTGTATGATATACAACATACTCTAAAGTCTACTGACAGAAATATATAACTGAGTCAAATAAACAGATAATTGGAAGATGCAAGTCACACAGTTTGACTTTTAAGGTCAAACATAATAATAATAATTTTCTCAGATAATTTTCAAATTGATATGGATTTGTAACCAATTAATTAGATTAAAATTTATTAATGAGTGACTATAATTAATTAGTAAAAATGAGAAAGGGGACTGACAGTATTAAGTGTGCTCTGCAGATTCTGAGCAGCACCATATGCCAAAAAAATCAACAGAAAGGCCCAACTTAGAATATGAATATCTCTCCAATGATTAACCGTTTGATCATGATGACCAACCAGTGGTGATTCTTCATCTGTAGCCATCCAATTCTTCCTTGCTTCCTCCAACTGATATTGACACCGGCCAATTGGTGACACTACTGACTAAGCTGGTATAATCATGCGGATATATATAGATATAATCGATGTGTATGTATATATGAAAACAGAAAGTGGAAGTGCCGGCGAGAGCGGAATATGGTTTTTAATTAATTACTCCGTATTATTTATTCATGGTATCTCAAGAATCTGATACAAGACAAGTATCTTAAGAATCTGGCGTCAAGTGTGAGGGAACCTATGTCTGTGTGTGTGTGAGATATAGAATTTGCTTTATAAGTCCCTACAAATTCTATATAAAATCTGAATGGCTGAATTCTAAAAAAAAAATCAAAAACATTCCGTTAAATTTCATTCTTCCAGATTTTAATTTCTTCAAAAAAATTCATTTTTTCCAAAAACATTATATAAACCAAACACGCCCTGAAAGTTCAATTGTTGCACTTGATATTTTGGTATAAGATTAAAAGGGACCAAATAGTTATTAGCCATGTTTTATAGGGGTGAAACTTATACTTTACCATTAACCAGTTTAGTTGTTATTTGTTTTGTATCTAGTATTTGTTATTTCGGTTGGTGGAAAAAAAGACGAAATAATCTTGTCTGCTACCTGATAGATTGCCAAGTTATAGCAATTAGCAAATAAACAAATACAACTTTGTAGACTAAAACTAGTTTACTACAAAAAAGAGTTCAACTTGTTAGAACATGAACACAAAAAACATACAAGATCACGAATAAGCGCAACGGAAGAAATCGATCACATTAATTAACAAAGAGAGAATTGAGACGTGTACCTTATATGCAAAGATCCAATAAGAAAATAATAATAAGATTATTATTTATGCTTAGGGTTTAAAAGCAAAACCCCTCCACGATCGCACACTAGACACCCCGAATAATGTATGCTAGTACCCCGATCATGAACCTAAACAACCCTTTGTTTAAAACCCTTAAACTAAAAGTCGAAACCGAAAACCCTTAGAGAAGGGGTAGTTCGGCCGAAACAAGAGAAGAGGAGAGAAGGAGGAGATAATTACTTTGTAATTGTGTGTGAAAAAACCTTAAGCTTAACCCTCTATTTATAGGACAATATTAGGTTAACTTTTATTGAAGATTAAGCAAACATCAAGACTATGGAAAACCTTAATGTGGCCGGCCTCTCCTAATGGACTTAGGTCCAAGTCCACTTTCCAATTTTCACATTTTAATCCTCCTTTTTAATTAATTAAATATAATTAATCCTTTAATTATGGTTAATTAATTATTTCGTGATCAAACTAATTAATATATTACTTTAATATATCAATTGTTATTATCGGGTTACCGTGTCATTTCGTGTGACCCCGTAGGCTTAAATTATTCCCGGTCATGCAACTTATAATAATATGATCATATGCCAACACAACTAATACCGGTCCACACATGAATTAAAAATGTTCGGAGTATTAATCACCTGAGATATTTGTTTTTCTTTATAGATGTTTGACAAGTAGTCAAAGTTTGAGCGGAAGTGAATGTTTTTCAAATCGGGTTAATTTGTTCGGTAAGTTTGAGCTTAAAGAAAATGATACAGAAGTTCACACTAATAAACTTAGAATAAAAACATTTTAGCATATTTACGTAGTTTAATGTATTGTAAGATCAAACTAGTTTGGTAAGCTACGGATATTTCGAGCTGCTTATCTTTTACGAGCTTGCTTATTTAAATACGCTCCAAATAAAGTTTTTTAACTGACACTTAAAAAAAGAAAAACACTCAAAACATATAAACTGCTCTTAACAGAACATAGGCATAAATTGGGAGTTAGGAATTAGGATAGTAGTATGGCTGTATGGCAAATCTAGTTACGGACTTACGGTTCATATCATAAATGTGGCCCAAACACACAGCCCAAATGTCCGGGCCGCATAGCCAGAAGCCAGTGACCCATTTTTATGCGCACCTTCCATTCCAATTCATGGAAGGGGCTTATGGCCTAGACATGTATAAACTTTTCCAAAATGGTCAATTTGATAGAATGGTATAGAATTTATTAAAAACAAAAAAACAGCTTATTTAGACAGCTACACATGGATTTTCTAAACAAGTCAAACATATTTTACGAAGTCCATTCATTAGTAAGAAATAGTGTTAAACAATTAAAAGTTGACATGTGACAAGTTCTGTATTAGATTACTTTGAGATCTTGTTTCTCACCCTCTTATTTTCAAATCTAAACCATTCTCGTCAGGTCATCAGTGGTGAATTACTGAATTTGTGTGGTCTTTTGTACATCTTGATAATTTGAATGGTGGGTCTAACACATATGCAAGCTTTAAATCCAAATGAAGTATTAAGATTTATGTTTTTGGAATATATGGATTTAGTTGAATACGAATAGGACATTTCAAAGTTTGGGTGCATCGAAAGACGACTCCTTAAATATTTTGGAAATTTAGTAGGGTCCCTATTTTATTTTCACGTGTCCTCCTTTGCTTACCATTCAATTTTCGACCCATTTGTGCTACATATAGGTACGTGTCAACCTTTAATTGGTTATTTTCATTTCTTACTTATGAATATACTTGGTAAGGAATGCTTAATCATTTTTAAAATTGTATTTGTAGTTGTCCATCTAAAAATTTTTAAATTTTTTTTTTACCATTCAAGTAATTTTTCCATATTGTCATTGGTTGAATTTGCCTTCAGAAGTTACGTTTTAACATAATAGACTGTCTTCCAAAGTTACATTTTAATGTAGTAAATTGCCTTCAAAAGTTACTTTTTAATGTAAGGAAATGTATAACGTGCATAAAAAAAACTTGTACCTTCCATATTAAAAGTCCGCCTCCTGATTTTCATGGTAAGTGTACAAACAATTTATGCACCTTAAACACAGCCCTAAGAGCTGTATTTAGCAAACCCCTTTAACGTAATAGATTTTCAGTTATTTCATTTGTAAAATTATTTATGCCAACGAGGATAGTTTTAATGATTATATGCTTTTATAAAACTATGTATTTTTGTCTAGTTTTCAATCATTTTGAGACACATATTTATAGTAAATGACAATGGGTATCGTGATTTATTGGATATCATGTATATCGACTTATCATATGGTTCGTTTCTCAATGGAAATGTTAACACTTGAGTTTTTGTGTACACATTTCTTTCACATGAAAATGTTTTAAGTTCCAAGACTTGCAAACAAGCTTATTACTTATACAGTTATGAATGAAAATTATGGTTGCTACTAAACTAGTTTTATTTCAAGCTATCATTTATATTAGAAACATCAAACATGACAGTGAAACAAAATACAAAGACAGCCCTTAATTGGTTACGCAATCTCCCGACGTACGTATGTCGGCCTTTCTCTTTGTTATTTCTTTTGTACTGTTGGAGGCAACGAGGGAGCACCACTCTTATCTTTTGAACGTGGAGAGGCATCTACCGTCGGACGTATACAATGTTGTTCAACAGGTATCTTGTTTGGCGAATTTGCATGATCAGACGACTCCTATATTTAGAAAATATTGTTGTAAGAATCATTATGGATAAAGGAGAATACAATATCTAATTAATTGTTATCCTAAAGCATATGCTTGAATCGAACGTTCACATACATATATACTACGTAAGGTATCAATTTCAACTTAACATATAATTAATTGGTTGATTTGGGATATGGTTTGTCTTGGTTGTAGAATCAAGCTCAAAGATTTAACCAAAAAGAGAAAGGAAAGGGATCAAAGACTTTTTTTTTAAAAAAATCAACATTTGTAATGCATTCGAAGGTTTAAAACCAAATCTAGAAGTGGACAAACTAAATTTTTCTTGGAGCAACCGAATACGACCCATTTTGATTTGACCACCAAAAGTCACGCATTCTTTCTATAATCTATAAACCCTTATAAAAGGTATTGAAATTAAGTAATTTTTCATTATTCCTAAAATACTCCTACTTCTATAATCCCTTATAAAACATATTAGATTTTGTATTTTAGGAAATTCAGCAATCTTTTCAATATCCTCATATTGCCCCTAATTCACACATTATCTCTAATTCTATATTTCTAAACACAATATCTAACACACAATCACTTCTTTCTCTCCTTTCTATTTACACACACGCATATCGATTCCTCCTCCACTATTTTGTATTATTATCACCGTTTAACCGCCGCAACGTGCGGGCACCAACCCTCGTAATTAAAAATTTTGTGTTACATATATATATCACTATCAATTCCGGTTCCTCTACTATTCAATCACCGTGTTGTTGACGCGAGAAAAAGTTGTATTAGTGTATTGGCCCCTAGTCCTAAATAAGTTGTTGGATATTAAGCCATGTGCTGCTGCCTAGACTATTCTATTATAATTGAGATATTTGATCTCTGATTGATTGAAAAGATCCAAATTTACTATGAAAAAATCAGGATACCACAATAAGAGGCAGTAACATCATATCATATCTCCGAATATTCCTCTTGTAAACTACTGGTATTTACATTTTAGGTGGTTAAATCATTAGGAAAACTTGACCAATCAAAATTTTGTAACAATACGAGAAATAAAAACTATTCCTCTTATATCAATAACAGATTTGCAAAAATTTGCAACAAATTTAGTGAACTATGGGTTAAGATTTGTACATCAAAATCAAATGTTCTTCTTCATATACATGATTAACAGCAGAATTTTATTAATAACTCAAGGCGCCAAACATTTACAATTACATCAATATTTTGGGCTAATTAATAAGCCATGACTGCTATACAAAAAGACCCTTTCGTACTCCGACTAGATTTGGTGTATGAAGCAAATTAAGATTTTGGTGTACGAGTCGCCTGTGTTCTTAATACAGAAATCAATAGTTTTCTTTATATTAATCTCTTAGATTTATAGATGAGTTATGTTTCTATATAGTCAAAGCCAAATTTAAATTGTACTCCATATATTATAAATATATAAGGCTATCTTCAATGGGATGCCCTTATGCGCCCTTAGGTATCCTTGGATATCCTTTGTCGTTAAAACTTGTCTAAAATTAAGAATTTTTTAAAGGATATCCTTACTTAAGGGTATGCCCTTACTTGTCCTTACCTAATATATTTTTGTTTTTGGTTGGAGGTAAAAGATATATATGTAAGAAGGGATTAGTTTCCTGAAATGTAAGAAACTTTGTACGAATGTCTATAGTAGGAAACAACTAAAGTTGTGTGTATTGTATGTAAGCAACTCGAAATAATGTTTATTGTATGTAAGAATTTCGTTTCAACCAATTAAAATCTGACAAGTGACACCTGTATATGGTTGCCACGTATGTTTTCTTACATACAATAAACATTTTTTCGAGTTGCTTACATACAATACACACAACTTTAGTTTTTTCTTACTATAGACATTCGGTCAAAGATAGTTACATTCCAGGAAACTAATCACTATGTAAGAATATGTAAGGATGTTTGTATAGTTGGAGATAAAACTGTATGATTTGAATGATTTATAAGGATGTATAAGGATTTGTAAGGAAATGATGTGGCAGCTCAAGGACGCCTGGGCGTCCTTAGCATTGGAGATAACCTAATAAAGATTGTGGTATCGAACTATTCGCAAAATAAAACGTTGCATTCTACGCTACGCTGTGAATGCCTATCTAAACAAGATCTATATATATTAGGGGTGAGCAAAAACCGAACCGGAAAACCAAAAACCGAAAAAAACTGACAAAACCGAACCGAAAAAACCGAAATCCGAACGAAATCCATTGGTTTGGTTTTTGTTTTCTAAAAACCGAACGGATCGGTTCGGGTTTCGGTTTCATATGCCAAAAAACCGATCAAAAACTGAACCGAATCAGTTATATATTAATTATTTAATATTTATCATATTACATTTATATTTATTACTTATAATTTGTAAATATGTTAATATATTTAAACTTTTTGTCTTTTTAGTATACAAATCTATATAAATTGTATGTTTTAGATGAAAACGTACAAGAAAATCATTTCGTTTTATAAAAGTTATATCAATTTTAACACCTAAAAAATATAATTAGTCGATAAAAAACATCTTTATATTTTAATTTTTATATCATAATTTTTTTTGTTAACAACTGAAAATTAAAGTTATAACATAATAAACAAAAAAGTTTAAAAAAAAATTATAATAAAAACCGAACAAAAACCAAAACCGATCCAAACCGAACCAAAAAACCGACAAACCGAACCGAACAAAAACCGAATCCAATAGATTGGGTTTTCTAAAAACCGAATGGATCGGTTATAATTTTGGTTTTAGCCAAAAACCGAACTAAACCGATTCATACTCACCACTAATATATATAATGAACATGAAAATTAACAAAAGTAGGGCTTAAACCGACCTTTTGATTATCAACAATGGGAGGTGGCTGCATAATGTCGTCCTGGAAGTCGAAAACCGACTGGGATAGCCTTCTTTGGTGGCGACCTACTCCTCCCTGAGACATATTTGTGAAGAAAGAAAGGTACAGTGAATATGTGCATCCATGTGCGAATGAGGAAGGTTGTGTATATATAAACAAATTTGAGTAGTGAGGGTATGAGGGAGGGAAGGAGCGAAAGCTCAATTACAGTATTACTTAATTAACTGCCATCATTTCATTGTCCAAAATAAAGAAACAAAAGAAGATGCATTATTGATTTTTTTTTTTTTAACATTTAGTCGGTATTCGACATCAAGAAATACCTCACCGTATAATGGTGAATCCCTGCACGTACTCTAGACTACGAGATGTATGCCATAAGCCGTTACAGGTGATTCAGGGTAAAAAAAAACCCACAAACTTGTCACTCCTAAGAGTCGAACCCAAGAACTGTAGAAAAAACCAGGGATGTATCTGCCAGATGAGCTAGCTTCATTTGCTTGCATTATTGATTTATAAATTGGAAAATGATTTGATACGTTTATCTTTACTATCTTTACTTCTTTTATCTTTACTATATTATAAAACATTTTAGATTTTTATTTATGATATGTATTAAGAAATTAAACATATTTTTTTTTCTTCCCAAAAAGTCTCTTTCGGCATATTTATAGTTCCCAAAATTACACACTACAACACTAAATTACCATATCTACACTTATAACAAACTGTCACTCCTAAAACAAAATTTCGTCACAACACGTGGGTATTATGCTCGTTCGTTTAAAACATAAACTTAAACATCCGCTTAAATTTATAGATATGTATCATGAATTTTCTTTTTTAAAATTCGTCATTAATAAATATTCATACAAACTTTGTATTGTATATGTACATACATATAGCCATATAGGTGAAGATTGAAAAAAATAGCTTAATGGGGAAGACGGAAGAAACAATTTTATAAATATCTTGATATTAGTGGGACAACATTCACTCATTTGATTGTTTATGTATCTATCTATTAATCTATATTATTATTATTATTATTATTATTATTATTATTATTATTATTATTATTATTATTATTATTATTTAAAGATGTATAAGGTATAAAAGAAATTATGAAAGTATAATCATGGGCAATTTCGTCATTTGCTATGAATTTATTTAAGCGAATTTCGTTGAATTTTGTCAACCAAACACATGATATAATTTAAAACATTAAGATTCCAATTCCTTTAAATTCCAATTCTTTATAAACATTTCAATTCCTTCAAAAATATTCCGTGAACCAAACAGCCCTATGTAGTATTTCATAATTGGTAGCTGATGGTGAGTTAATTTTAACTGAATGTTGATAGCGGAAGACTTTTATATATGTTTTGATGTTTGATACTAAAGATATCGACAAAAGTTTAAAATGACTAAAATATTAAATCTAAAATCTTGTGTAACTTTAAGATTAAAAGTTTTATTTTCGAACTAAAAACTCAAATACCTCTAAACTACTATAACCAAAGAAAAACTTTCATTATTACTCGTATATTACTATTCAGGATATTGCAAATCATAACTAGCTACTGATATGATTATAAGCAATAAAATATTTATAAAAAACAAAACTTATCACTTTTTTAAACCAATTTTCACTCGTCGTATATGTCAATTTACTATAAGGAGGAGTTAACCATAATCTAACGATCATATTTAGCAAGTTTTTTTATTAGATAGATTGATTGTTTACCAATCATCAATAGATGGATTGGTATATGGTGGAGTCTAAAACCGAGAGGTCTTGGGTTCAAATCCTGGTGTGAGTAAAATGCTCCCATTATATGTGTGTGAGTGTGACACTGGATATGGATCCGAATCCGGGAATCAGAATAAGCAAGATGGATCAGTTGACCTTTTTAACTAGCTAGATTCAATCAGACCTTGTGATCCGGAGAGGTTATCCTCAATGCATTGGGAATCATTGCTTAAATAGTTAAATAATGCTTCTCTGATTCCCATTAAGATTGCTTAAATATGTAATGTATCTTTTTCTTTTAGTTGAACATCTAACACTATGTAGTATTATAATTGTTATTGATTAATGCATCTTCTATGATTTCCATACTTTCGGAAAAACTTAAATATTCTTAACGAAGTATCTAATTTAAATAAATACATAAAATTACTAGGTGTCGTTGCTTAAAGCCTTGAAGAGATCAATTACGTTGATTGAAGATATCTAAACAAATTTTAAAATCAATTACTCCGTAGTATTTAATTAATTTCATATCAAGCAAATAATCACATAATATTTATTTTTGAGAAAATGATTACAAAAAGGAAGTAAATCAGAATCACTTGGTACAGTGGTGGGTTGGTTTTGTCATCGTGTAGATTACTGAATTGTCCTCTGCAAACTTTTGTGTCTTTATGGTTCTTGCATCTTACCCCATTATATATGTTCAATGAATCTGTAAATAAAAGAGGCATAGTAATTGTCTTTTTGTTGCGTGTAGTTCTACTTCTGTTTTAATGTTACATAAATATCTTTTTAAAATAAAATTGATAAAAATGAATTTTTGTAATTTTGCTAGATTAGTTTGTAAAAGAAAAAGGTAATGGACTCTAGGCCCGATACCACATATTGGATACCCTAAATTTGATAAATACGGAGTACAAGTTATATGATGTAGTTTCGGAATTTTATACAATATTTTTAATGCACGCATGACACTAGTGTTATCAACCTTTTTTACATAACTAGCTTTATTCACCATTACAAGAGTGATAATCTACAACATGCGAGATGGTATAACAACGGTAAGTTATGTTGGTGAATGACAGCATTTGTGAGGGGTGGTGATTATGGGTATGTTTGGCAAAATTAGCTGGTAGCTGTAAGTTGTAGCTGAAAGCTGGTAGCTAAAGCTTTTTGGATATTTTTAAACGTTTGGTGGAGTAGCTGGAGCTTTTAGTAAAATGTATAAAATTACAAAAATAGAGATAAATAAAATATAAAAAAAAAATAATACAACGTGTATATACATATTTTATCTAAGTTTTAACCATATATAAAGTCCCATACTCACATTACATTCTTTATGTTTTATTATATTTTTATTATATTATATTTATATTTATGATATATATCCTATCTTTAACTCAATAAGCTAAAATTTTTTTTAAGCATATACAACAAAGATAAGAATAAATTGGAAGCATGTGTTAGTGTGTTACAACCGACTCTCCTTCAACCATGTGATCCAACAGATATTAACCAATGAACAAGCCTTTCCTTTCACATTTACAATTCTATCGCTAAATAAAATATTAGAGGTTATATAGGTAATCTTATATGCTAAAAGCCTCTAGCTCGTGTTAAACGCTATGTATACTAGCTTTTTCTCCAAATCTAAAAGCCTGAAGCTCCTCAACCAAACAAAGTTTTTTATTAGATAAGAGTTTTTCCTTAAAAGCTAAAAGTTTGAAGCCCCTAAAAGCTCTTAAAAACTTCCTGCCAAACACAGCCTATGTTGGTGGCAACGGTATGTATGTGTATATGTATGGAAAAAGATGTGACCTTCGTATAATATGTTTATATGTTTGAAAAAATGTTTTAGTTTAAAGGGTATTGGGTTTTAAGTAGATGGTGGCTAAAATTAATAATAAATTATAAGGTATTTGAGCGTTATCAAAAAATTTAATGTTGCAAGAGGGTGGATGGAATGTTAAATTAAATACATTATAATGAAGTATAAAGATAAATATATATATATATATAGGGGAACAATTAAATAAGAATAATCTTAAAATAAGAATGGTGAGAACACTTAAAAAACATCATTTTGATGCATTAAAAGTGCATAAAACTAACATATTGCATAACTAATTATCATTATTTAAGTGTTTTACAACACATTGATCCGTCAAAATCGAAAAAATCACGTTTTTTGGTGGATGCATCGTTTTGAAGAATATGCATCCAAGATGAATGCACAAAAAAAAACATAATTTTCTTGATTTTGACAGGCCAATATGTTGTTAAACACTTAAATAATGATAATTAGTTATGCACTATGTTAGTTTTATGGACTTTTAATGCATCAAAATGATGTTTTTTAAGTATTCTCACTGTTCTTATTTTAAGACTGTTCTCACCAGAATGTTACCCTATATATATATATATATATATATACGCAAAAAATTTTAACAAGTATTTTATGCTATTAATTTGCATCAAATAATACTAAATTACCTCAATGCCATTGATTGAGCGTTGGTCTCTGTCTAAAAAAACAAAAAGTCTCAATGGAAAAAGATGTGACTTTCGTATAATATGTTTATGAATATAGTTTGAAAAAATGTTTTAGTTTAAGGGTATTGGGTTTTAAGTAGATGGTGGCTAAAATTAATAATAAATTATAAGGTATTTGAGCGTTATCAAAAATTTAATGTTGCAAGAGGGTGGATGGAATGTTAAATTAGATACATTATAATGAAATCTATATATAGGGTAAAGTTATTTTGAGAACCTTTTTTTGCGATAATTTTTGAGAACTTTTTAAATCAAGTCTAACCGATGATTGTTTATTACATGAAAATTGTTTTTTGATAGTTTTTTGAATAACTTATGTGTCATTTTGAAGTTTATAATTGTGTGGAGCACGGATTATCATCCGTTATACCATTATGTGAAGATTTGAATTCTTGATCACATGTGCACGAGTATTGCTATGATCACATATATGCAAGTCGATCACATCGTGCACATGTGATCAAGAATTCAAATCTGAAATCTCCACATAATTGTATAACGGATGATAATTCATGCCTCCACACAATTATAAACTTCAAAATTACACATAAGTAATTTAGAAAATAATAAAAAACAATTTTCATGTAAAGAATAATCATCGGTTGGGTTTAATTTAAAAAGTTTTCAAAAGTTATCGCAAAAAAAAGGTTCTCAAAATAACTTTTCACTATATATATATACGCAAAAAATTTTAACAACAAATATTTTATGCTATTAATTTGCATCAAATAATATTAAATTACCTCAATGCCATTGATTGACCGTTGATTACTGTCTTAAAAAACAAGTCTACCAAATTAGTATATACCTAAGTTTTTATAATTTTTTATTTATTTAGTTTTTGATTTTACACAAGCTATCAACGTGTATAACAAATGATATATTTACACAAATATACTTATATACTTTTATACAATATAATAAAAAAAATAATCCTCATGTTAAAAGATGGGGAAATGTCTAAACTACCACCCCTATGAAAAACAATCTTATATCTAAAACATGATAGTCATCAAACCTCTTTTTTTTTTCCCACATACACTGGCTTCCTTACACGATTTCACACACATCATTCACACACAAGCTTATACTATTATATCTGCTACAACGTGCGGATATCATGCTAGTATATGTGTGTGTATATATATATATACCATATTATAAAGCAGATTCCTTCCAGATTTTCAACATTGAGTTGAAATTTTCAATATTGATTTTAAGTACATCCCCAAAACACCCCTCTCATCTATTCTATATTTATCTAAAATAACCATAATACATTTTCTCTCTTTTCAAATCTCAACCAATCATCTTTTTTCTCTCTCATCCATAAATCATTTATTTCTCCAATTCATTCAAAATCTTTTATCTCAAAAATCATACGTCGATAAATTATAAAAATTGTATGGGTGTTCTTAAAATTTCATGCTCTTTCATTAGAGATGTCATTTGATATACTTTCGACAAATTTTTAAATCCGAGGGCGGAGCCCGTACGGCTAAGACATTTGACTGTCATACTCTATGACATATCAATTCCTATAACCTATCACATTCTATGACCTAGGTATCACCACCACTATCTCACCGCCGCAACGCGCGGGTACTTGCTTTCGTATATATATACATATATTTCAATTCAAATATAAACATAAAAAGAAAGAGGAAAAAATGATTATATAATCAATAAAAGTTAACATACATAATATTATAAAAAAATAAAATTAAAGATAAATTAGTACGAGTATTAAGAAAAGAAAAGACCATAAACTTTTATCCGAAAAATTTGTCGGGGAGAAAAGTTAGCCAATAGGAAAAAATGACGCAGATGTGGACATCCTCGGGGCTGCCATGCCAACAAAAAGATTCTGACTTTATCACATTACCCATTAGTTAGTTTTTTTTTTATTGATTACTCACTTTAGTGATGCAAATTTAGGTCTACCCTTTTATTGGCAAGAAAAAAAAATTCCCATTTCTTTTAGCAATTAGTCCTTCAAATATATTAGATGGTCTTCAAAAAAAACTATAGGAGTACCCGCATAACTAATGCGGCGGTAGTTGGTGGCGGAGGTGATGGTGGCGGTGATGAGTAACGACAGCAGACGGTAGCGATAGAGGGGTGGTTATTAGTTTAAAAAAGGAGTATAGGAGTAAAGATATTATAGTTGTTTAAGTCTAAGGGTATGTTGGGTATAAAAAGTGCTGAAGTTTTCTAAATAGGAGAAGACAAGTTGCTTTATAAGGGACTATAGAAAATATTAGCTGCTGCAAAATAAAAATTATTTTATACTTTAAAGATAATTGAGTTACAAAGCCTAAATTCTTGATAATGTTGCATAAAAATAAATTTCCTTAAACGATACATTTAAGACGAGTAAAAGTGAAAAACATAAATGGTATACGTATTTCCATTACTAGACGAATGTCCGCATAATACGACGGTGATGGTGGTAACAACAACAATGTAGTGGTGGCGGCGATAATTGGTGGCGGCGATGACTGCAAATAGTGTAGGTTATTGATATAAATATAGTTTACATAAAAAGTTTAATTTAGTTATTTTATAACTTAAATGATAAATAATGTAAATTTATTTATTAAAGGCATATTTAGGTAAAGAACATGTTTTAGACTTTTAGTTGTTAAGAATGTTGATAGATTAAGGAAAAAATGATATTTCTAATCTTATACTTAAAAAAGTAGAAATAGAATGCTTTAGGATGGTCATAGTAATAGAAGGGAGTCATCGATGCGGAAGCTAATGCTACCAACCATGTTGACCTTTTCCATTTATTTTCGTTTCTTAAAATATGAAGTGTACCGACTAATCGACGCAATCAAGTGGGATCGGGGAGAATATTGTGTAATAGAAAAAATTGTTTTTTTTTAAGGAAAAGGTTTTTTAGTGCGAGGGGTGATTCTTGAAAATATAAAATTTGATGTGACAATAAGCTAGAGGTGAGAAAAAAATCACTTAATAAGTGTGACATATTAACGTGTTATATTGATAATTAAGTATACAAATGTGAACACAATGATGACTATAACTATTAATATAGTGTCATAGTGGTCAAACATTCTAAGATTTTAATATCTTAAAAACGTTTCTGGAGGTAAGAAAATGACCACATGAATATTTCGATGAGGTTGTGTATATATGAGTTCTGGTGTCCACCCACTTCATGTAAAATAAAAAATCCGTTTAATGTGAACAGGGTAATCCTCTTTCGTTTAATGTGATCGAACTCCATAATCTAGTTATCTATTGGACATGTTATTTGTGTTGGTTTTATAAAGCATAAAGAATAACTTTAAAGCTTGAATTTATTACCTTTTTGCCCTCTATGCATAAATGATATTTAGGGTTCGACATTAAGTTGAATCTTTCATCGTTTTTACTCCGTCTACCTTCAAAATCCCATGTATCAACATCTCTCGTCAACTTTAATTCCAAAATTCTACATAAAAAGCATCTATTTATTCTTGGTCTTAATTACATCAAAGTTAGAACCACATTTGATGCAAGCACCTACGAAAATGGTACATTACGCTATCGGTAACCACTTGTTTATTGTTGTTTATCCTTTATCTACATGTACGTGTGCACTCATCAAATTCACAAAAATGTCATAATCAGGATTAAATCTTTTAATTGACATCATATTATACCGTATCTTAATAGTCATATGTATATTTATGATAATTTGTAGTTTTTAATAGCGTTTTACCTTAAAAGTCTTGATTTTGTTATATTAAGTGGTTTTGAATGAGTTACTAAAATATATAAAAATGTTGGAATTAATGAATTATACAATGTTGTAAAACTTGGACTCTCTGTGAGAGGAATTGAAACTTAAACACCAACCAAGGGGATTATATCATGGGCAGCTATTAGGGGGCCGGAGGGGGCGCCCGACCCCCAAATTTTTTTTTATTTAGGGGTATATTGTTTTCGTGTAGAAAAGTTTTGATATACTCGGTTTCGACCCTCGATTTACCCGAAAAATAGGGTTAGGGAAAAAGAAATTTAGATCCTGACCTTCTACTAAAAATTTTATAGCTTCGGCACTGGATCATATGCTTTTGTATGGGCTCAAAACTCGACCAACTTTAGTCAAACTCGGGTATAATTAGACAAATTTTTAAAATCATGTCAACCAATATTTTCTATATCAAATCTTTTTAGGGATGGTCGGAAATCCATTTATTACAAAATGACAGTTTGATGATAATGATGATAACACTGAGTTTATGTTTTTAAACAATTATGTTTATGCTTTTAAGTTTTAATGCTTTGGGACTGTTAGGTATACAATATGTAATATGTTATATGTTGGTAACA
This sequence comes from Erigeron canadensis, assembly GCF_010389155.1. NCBI lineage: Eukaryota > Viridiplantae > Streptophyta > Magnoliopsida > Asterales > Asteraceae > Erigeron > Erigeron canadensis. The sequence continues at coordinate 36,587,378 of NC_057766.1, forward strand.
ATACTTTGTGTTTGTAAACTATGCAAGATGGAATAATGACATGACATAAGTCAAGTCAAGTCACGTTGGCTGTAAGAATAAAAAAAAAATGTTATCGGTTATAACAATTTATGTAAAAAAGAAAAGAAAAAGCCTATTCTAGGATCATTTTTCGTTGGGTATAGGCGAAGAGCAAAGACCTTAATATTACTTATTTTCTATATAGCAAATTTCATCTTTTACTTATGTTCAATTACACAATTAATTTTCAGTGTACATAAAAGGTATTGTATAGTTTAAAACTAAGGTCATAGTACTGTTCAAATTAAGGTCGAGAAACTACATAAATATTAACTATACTTTTGTAATTGAAATTATGTTGAGTACTACAATGAACCACTAAAAATTACTTATGTGTATAATTATTATTTTTTTTGCGAGACAAAATTTTGTGTGGATAAAATGTTTGTTGAGAAAACATAATTTGTATACATCATATATCATTTTAAGTTGTTGTATCACTCTATGGATAGATGTATAATCTATAAAGGTAATATATTTTAATTTATAAAGTGAGTGAGTTCATAAGTAAAAATGTAGGTGAGTTTTAAAGTTTGTTCATTAAAAGAAAAAAAAATGATTGAGAGTTAATTTCTTTCCTTTTAAATCACTCCAAATTTGAATTGGAAAATTTTTGAACAAAATACAACTAAACCTTCCATCATTTTCATTAGTAATCATTTATTTTTTCCTTTAAATAAACTCAAGAACATGTTTAGTTTTGAAATTATTTATATTCATTTCTTTTTTTTTTTCCTGAAAAAAACTCAAGTACTCACCATTTTGATATAAATTATTATTTCTTCTAAATTATGATCCGTATGACTTGCTATGTAACTATATAGGACACTTTATTGTTAAATCAATTAGATCAAAAGTACACAAAATCACCTAATCCCAATTATTGAAATATGATCGAAAGATGATAACATAGAAACAATAAATCACGAAAGATATAAGTACTATATGGATTGAAATAGGATTAATCATGGTTTAAAGTTCTAAGTTTACATTTTTGACATGTAAAAGTTTTTTCTTCACAATTTTATTCTCCAAGTGTATTTATACCAACTTATTGTTTAAACTATTTCAATGATTGAACATTTGAACCACCAACTATCGAAAGTTAAAACGATTAAATTTGATATCAACTTACAAAATAGATTCCTATTAAAATTTGAAGAAATAGTAAACAATATCATGTGTCTCACAATCCCAACTATCATCTATGTCAAGCAATATTTGAAATAACCCCGGAATTAACAATAAAAACGAAATGTGTAGATGGATCGACTCATCAAGTTCTTGTTGAAATATGACCCACACAAAGAAAAATATTTGCCAATGGTTTAGTTATAAGAAATTAAGAATGTTTGTTTCCTCACCAAAGTTCACATTTTCTAGTTATATTCTAAACATATTCGAGCATTAATATATGTATTTCTTTCCTTTTTTTTAATTTTTGATAATAAGAATTTAAATTTAAATTGGAAATTATTAAAATTTCTTTAAAACGAACCCGTTTAAGAAAAAAACTAGCAAGATTGGGGCCCCGTTCTGCGGGGCTTTAGTTGTCGTATTGATACGGTTTTCTTATGGTAATCTATTTGCGTTAAACCTATTTGAAAATTCAAAAAAGAAAAAAATGTGAAAAAAGCCAAGAAATAACCTGAATAAAACTAAAAGTATTGAGAAAAATCTTGCAATATAGAATACATACATTTAGTTTGTACAAGAAAATTAAAAATAGAAAACAAAGAAAAATTAACAGTGAGTAAAAGTTTTCAATATATTTGTTGAGAATATAAAAGTAAAAGAAAAAAAAAAAACTGAAAGAAAAAATATACGGCATCTAATATGGTGATATCCAAATAATGATGTGAGTTGTAAGATGAATTAATAGAATAGAACACAAAAGAATAAAACTATAAAGAAATCAAGAAATAAGGAAAGGTGGACCAGAATAGTGCTACTTGAGATGTGGGACTGTTACAGCACTCGTAATTCAGTGAATTTCTGTCGCAATTTATACTTTTTCAAACAACCAAAAACCATTTTTTTTTTACGAATGCTAGATCTTACGTGTGTACTCGTACACCAAATCTACGCAACGACACGGACATTCCCATAATCTCAACCGTCCATTACCCCTTCATTATATCAAAACCATCCAGTGATCACCACGTGGCACCTTCTAATTAGCTCACTCTATATAGGACCCACACATATATCCCTATCCTCCCCCACACCCTACAATACCCCCCTCTTCTCGTGCCTTTCATATCGTCTCCCGCGAACAAAATTTCAGTTTCATTCGTTTGCCTCGCTTTTTTCGGATTCAATAAAAAACACAAACCTATATACAAAAATCAAAAATAAAACCCTAATTTTTCAAATTCTTCTTCCACGGTTAGTTTACCTTTCTAATTATATTTATATATATATCTTTGCTGTGTATATATATATATATTTGATTATTGATTTATTTTTACATATATATATATGTACATGATCTATGATTATAATAATAACAAATTACTTACATGATATTGTTTGTACATATCTGAAGGATCGAGATTGAGATTCAATTGTGATTTTGGAAGTTCTTTTTTACGTTGTGTGAATTTATGTATTAGAAATAAGTGGTTCTTGAGGATTGAATTTCAGGTGATTAAATTCGGAAATTGATAATTTGATTGGTGAATATAGTGTTAAGAGTGACTAATTCTACATTTCTGTTGAATAAATGGTGAACTGAGGTCGAGTTATCATAATTCGGTTGTTTGGAAGGGGTGAAGTGAGGGTTTTTGAATAATAATTATTAAGGAATTAGGGTTTTGCTTGGTTGTTTGTTGATATTTGGAATGGTGTTTGAATTTTTGTAGAGGAGGCGGTGTTTCGGATGGGAGAAGGTGAGGTGTGTGTGGCGATGGCGGTGGTGAGTAATGTTGGGGAGATTGAAAGTAATAAAAAGCAGCAGAGGCGTGATAACCGGTGGGTGACGGGTGATTCTGATATGGAGCCGTTGGCTAAGAAACACGTGAAAGAGGGTTCGATTGAGGATGATGTGAATCCGTGTGTTGAGCAGACCATAAAAGAACATGAATGTGAAATTGCGCAGGCAACATATAGTTTAAATTCTGTTGGTGCGGATCCATCTGTTGAGCAGCATGTTAATGGTGGTTTGTATGACATTGAACGAGATTCTTCTGGTGAGAAGCATTCGTTGGAGGTTTTAAATGAGATGGAAACAGAGGTTATTGTTGAGCAGCCTGTCAAGGAGTGCTTGAAAGAGATAGAACTAGAGCTTCATGCCAGGAATCAGAAAACAGTGGCTGAAAGTGACGTCAACGTAGAACCTTGTTGTAGGATGCAAACAACGGGGGTTAAAAGTGATGTTGAATTTGAGCCGTTTATTAAGCAGACTGTTAAAGAATGTTCCAGTAAGAGGAAATTGGAGGCTTGTCAGACAACAGGGGCTGGAAGTGAGAAAGAACTAGAGCCCTCTATCAAGCAGACTGTCAAAGAATGTCCAAGTGAGATGGAATTGGAGGCTTATGGCGAGATACAACTGACAGAGGCATTAAATGGGAGTGCCACAGAGACTTCTGCTCAGCAGCAACCTGTCCAAGAATGCACCAGTGAGAAGGATACTGAGGCTTGTGGCAAGATACAACTGGCCGAGGCTTTGAATGAGAGTAAACCTATTAAAGAATTATCGAGCGAGATGGAAATGGATGTTTATGGCAGGGTGCAACCTATAAAGGCTTTGAATGAGAGTGTTACAGAGCGTTGTTCTTCGCAACCTGTCAAAGATTGTATGAGTGAGATAGAAACAGAAGCTTGTGATAAGATGCAACCCACAGATACAGAGCCTTATTCTCAGCAAGTTATCAAAGATTGTCCCAGTGAGATGGAAATAGAGGCTTGTGGCAATATGCATCTGACAGAGGCTTTGAATGAGAGGTTTACAGAGGCCCGTGCTCATAAACCTGTCAAAGTATGTCCAATTGAGGTGGAAATGGAGGCTTGTCGGAAGATGCAACTGACAGAGGCTTTGAATAAGATTGAACCAGAGCCGTCTGTTTATCAATTTGTAAACGGATTTCCAAGTGAGATGGACACAGAGGCTTGTGGTAAGATCCGACCGACTGAGACTTTAAATGAGAGTGTCACAAAACCTTCTGTCCAGAAATATGTTAAAGAATGTCCGGGTGAGATGGAAATAGAGGCTTGTGGCAACATGCAACAAATGGGGGATATGAGTGAGGGTAACACAGTGCCTTCTGTAACGGTCAAAGAATGTCCGATTGAGATTGAATTAGAGGTTTGTGGAACTAAGCATGTAACACAATTTTCAAATGATATTGGAATAGAGCCTTTTGTTATAAAGCAGACACCCCAGGTCTTGAATGATACTGAAATGGAGCTTTCTGCCTCTGTTAAGGAGTGTCAAAATGAGATAATAATAATAGCTCCTTTCAACAAGCAAGAGGTGAAAGAGGCTTCGAATGATGATATATGTTCTGAGGTTTCAAATCCCGATGTATCTCCACGGGACAATTCTTCAGGATTTCAGACTGTTAATAGCCAACCAGATGAAAAACTAATTATGAAAGGCCAAGCCGTTTGTGGTGAAATTACATCTGCTTGTTCTGGTAACTCAAGCAGCGAGGGAAGCTCGGGCCAGGAGGATCATGGTACGAATGATACATCTGGTACAGTGTCAACATCACATGTTGTACTTGAGGTTCCAAAGGATGCTGTAACTTCTTCTGGAGTTAGGAAAATTACTTTCAAGTTCAGCAAACGGAAGGAAGACTGTAATGGTCAATTGTCTTCTGCTGTGAAGGAAATAGGCAACACTTGGAATAATGGGACTTGTAAAGCACCTCGGTTAACCCATATTAGCGAGCAAGGGCTGCATGAATTTGATGATTCTTTTTTATATCCTACTAATAAGGAAGTGATGCCTGGTAAGGTTGTTTCTGATAGTTATCCTACTACTGTCAAAAGGCTCTTATCAACTGGGATTCTTGATGGAGCAAAAGTGAAATATATTTCTGCTGCGGTAAGATGCATCTCTATGTTTTTTTTTGTGTAACGGCAAGATGAATCTCTATGTAATAGTGTTTTCAGCAAAATTCTTTTTTTCAGTTTTAAATCGAACCATCTTTCATTCATAGATATTGTAATTTACATAGAAATTATAGGCAAACGGGCAACAAGCTGCGCCGCCACTTTTAACGTAACTGAAATTGGCACTTTTATATTCATGTACATGAAATCAGGGGGAGCTTATTGGACTTGTTAAGGATTGTGGCTATCTATGTGGGTGTGCAACTTGCAATTTTTCGCGTGTAAGTTTTTCAGGTGCTTCATAATGGTACTATTGAATTTGGATTGCTATTTTACTAAATGGTTGAGTGATGCAATTAGGTTCTTCGTGCTCAAGAGTTCGAGCAGCATGCTGGTGGAAAAACCAGGCACCCCAATAATCACATATATATGGAGAATGGTAAACCTATATACAGTATAATTCAGGCAATGAAGACTGCTCCTATCAGCACAGTAGACAAAGTGATAAAAAACGTAGCTGGTTCCGCTGTCAATGATGAACTCCTCAAAGTTTGGAAAGGTGACAGTGCTGGCATAATTCCTATTTATAATAAATATAGGATATATGGTTTATAATAAATATATATTTGATGTAACGGATGCGGAAATAATGATTATGACAGTGAAGAATATGTTCTTTTAGATACTGAACTACTTAAGTTACTACATCTCCTTGTTATGTCAATTCTATTTGCATTTTCTTATAATCTCCAGGAAATCTCGAAAGAAACGTGGACAAGATTAAGACTAAAAGCAGCCATTATATGAAGCTTATGAACTTGTACCATTCAACTTCAAGGTGCAGGCCATCCCTTGTATATCAATTGTACCTTCCTTTTCTTTAGTGTTTCCGGGTTTAGGGGAATGGTGAATAGAACTAAAAGAGTTGCTGGTGTTTTTGCATCACGAAAAGTTGTATTTACTTTACTCTTAATAGTTGGACTACATATGACACCTTGTTTATTAGCATTTGTGTGCATATGCATCTTTACACACACATTTGTATATAATATATGCTAGAATTTCTATCAATGTCTGTTAATGTGATAAACTTGAGACTTATCAATGTTGGATTTGATGCGTGATCACCAACATAACTTGTGGTTAATGTCAATTGAGGAGCAACCTCGATTGAGTGCTAATTGGCTTGAGGACATATTGGAAGCAAATGGTAATTTTTTTTAGTGATAACAACTGCTTATATTACTACAGACTTGACTTCTTATTACGATCTATGAAATGATACAACCAATTATTACAAGACCCGTGTAACTTTACTACCTTTACCTTTCCATAAACTTTGACTTCCTGTTGACTATTGACTTTCATTGACCCATTTTAAAGGATCCATATTATAACTGAATGGCGGAAACATGAATATCTACATTCTACTTCCTGTCTGCTTTAGGATACTGGGTTGAATGACATTTGCGACTTCTTGCTCACATCCGTGATGTGTTGTATTTGATTTTGATTACTGTTGTACTATAATAATTGACTTTAGATGGGAATGAGAATTTCATAGATTATCAACGTAGTAAAGTTTTTATTTTTTCTTTCTTTAGCTGCACCAACGATACAAGAGAAGATGGTTCTAGCCCTTACTATTGTTATCCTAAGAGTTTTGCTTTGGAACCCCAAGCATTTGTTAACGAGGCCATGAAAGAGCAGAAACGCCCGTTTAAGAAGTATGTTTTTTATGTTATCTTTATTTTTGTGACATTACACATGCATGTAGACATCGATGCATATGCACACATGTCTATACGTACTATACATATATGCATCGATGTCTATACATGCATGTGTACATGGAATCTGTTGGAGTTAAGGGATGCTAATGGAAGAGGAGAGAGATTGACACTGAGAAAGTGAGAAGTATACAATTTGTATTGGAACATGAAATGTATTGTTAAATAGAGCTTTATACATCTTTTGTGTCAATCTTCTAGATTCCTCTTCTCCTATTTGAATATTTCTGTTCATAAACAATGATAAACGCTGCGCTTGCTCACTCCTGCTCTTATTTTTTTCTTTTTGCTTTGCATTAGCAAATAAAGCCACACCTTATAGATGATTTCTCTATGTTCTTTTTTTTGCATACATATCTCTCTTATAGCTGATTTCACATCTATATTGCAGGCCAAAGTTGCACATATGTAGCACTACTGCTGAAAGTAAACGAAATGCTGAAAGAAGCAATAGGAAAAGGTAGAGTCTACTTGTTCCCCCATAACCTTGTATGTTTTTGAAGTTTCATACAGACAGAATCATGAATTGCTGCTAGACACTGCTTCATTCCAGCCACCTTTTTTTTTAAAAAAAAAATCTTATCTGGTGATATAACTTGTGCCATCTAGTACCCAAGTCCATTGGCTTGCCACATGTAAAACTAATACTTTTCTTACATTTGGTTTGCTTTCACTTGACCCATCCGTCACATTCAAATGGAGGCCAGTAGTAACTTGTTCCTTATTGCTCTTATTATTTTGCCTTATCATATTCACATATCTGACTATCTCTTTTGTATGATGACAGGGATATTGATTTGCACCGCTTATTATTTATGCCAAATGGACTTCCTGATGGGACTCAATTGGCTTATTATGCAAGAGGGAAGGTGAAAATTTTCAAATCAAATACTTTGAGTTTTGATGTTAATGTTTTGTTAGTTAAAGGACACATATATTAATTTTGCAGAAAATACTTGACGGTTACAAGCAAGGGATTGGTATAGTTTGTAGCCATTGTGACTCCGAGGTAATGCCAAGTTATTGCTTATACTCGCTTGTATTCCATATTCTGTTGAGCAATGCCAAATTTTGTCCATTCTTCACTCTTTATATCTCATATGGTGTGAGCATGCCTGTTTATGACATTAATATACAATCTTCTTCAACAGATCAGTCCTTCCCAGTTTGAAGCTCATGCTGGATGGGCCGCCAAACGTCAACCGTGAGTTATTTTTTTGGAAGCAAACTCCTATAGTATTTTTTGTGTGCCCTATGTCAATCTAATTGCCGTATTCACTTGCAGGTATCGCCATATTTACACTCCTAACGGGCTAGCTCTCCATGATATAGCCACACTGCTGGCAAATGGTCAAAGTATCGCAACCAGCAACAGTGATGATATGTGTGCAGTTTGTGGAGATAGAGGAGAACTAGTTATGTGTGATGGATGCCCTCGTGCTTTTCATACAGGTGGCATACTATCTGTTCATAGAAATATTGTGGCATTCTTATTTGATCTTGTTTATATCTTGTTAACATTTTGCATACCAAAAGGTGTCATCTTCGATATTTATCTTTTATCCCTTATCAATAAGATGTATTTTTCATTCTCATATAAAGTAATATCTTTGATTGTTGACAGATGCAAAAACTTATGTATTGTGTGTAAATGTACATGCTAGATGGTTCTGTCTCTCCATATTCTGTGTATGCACCGTTGCACACTAATGTTATGTGCACTATGTTTGACATCTTTTATACAGACATGTCTATAGCAATAAGCACGCTGGGTTTTCCTTTTCTCGTTATAACTATTTTACATCTGTGAGTGGTTGACAATTGGCAATAACATCTAATTATGATGACTTTTTCGTTTTATGCAAGTATTTGATCTGTAGTGACAGCTCTTTTGTAAGTACATTAAAATGCATGTTAGTTTCCTTGCAAGAGGGGGCACGTTAATTCTGTACTTCTCCCGCTCTTCAATCAGTTTGAAACCAATATAGATAGTTCCACATTCATTCATTGCTAAATAGTATACTCTTACGAAAGTTGAACTAATATCTATAGCTTCTTGCTTGCAGCTTGTTTGGGACTGGAGGGTGCTCCTTCTGAAGTTTGGTACTGTCTGTATTGTAGAGATAGTATTGGTTCTGGTAGAAAAACTGGCGAAGAGTCTAGGCCGTTTGTTATCAGACTGACACGGGTTGTTAAATCTAGAGAATACGAAACTGGTGGTTGTGTTATTTGCAGGTTTGTGGACGTTGGATATTTTTTTCCTCTGGCCATTATTCTTATGTTCATGTGCTAATGTGATGGTCATATACTCGTAATATTCTATGCTGATGATATTCATGTTCTTGAGGTTTAATCCGTTCGAAGGTAGATGTTGCTTTTATAGGCTTCTATGCAGCAGGAAAGTTAATTTAGTTAACAAGGTGTATAGTAAAACTCTAATCACGCTAAGTCATGGGTGAGCGTTGTTGACTTATTTGACATGGTAGATAAAGGATTTTCTAACCAATAGGCCATCCTTGCAGATTTTCTCAACAATCAATAAAAAATGATATGTATGACATATCAACACTCCTTAGCTCTATGAAAACTATTCCCCAACCATGTTACAGCTATGATAAGTAGGTTCAATTTATATGTTTTTAGATGCAATAGAGTCTAACATGGAGTGGTCATCTCAAGTCCTAACTCTTGCACACATGTAACTCTATCATTTTGAAACTTCAAATGGGAGTTATGCAGTGTGTTATCAATAGAAAATACTTCTTAGTATTATGCAGTGTGTTTTGAATATTTATCTTGTATTAAATTTTACCGTGGCATGGAAAATCAGGATAGTTTGGGTGTACAGACTTTTTCTTTTTTTACTTAAAAGTATGTATCTAGAATTACAAGTGGTTTTCTGGATGATCCTTTATGTCAAATAATGTCTGCTTTTCTTCATTAGATCATAACTCTTATTTAACTAATTTATTTTATAGGCAATTTGTTACAAATGTTCTCACTTTTATATAGATTGTATTAAATATTGGTTTTATGTCTCTAATAGGGCCCATGATTTCAGTGTTGCTGACTTTGACGATCGAACAATAATGCTATGTGATCAAGTATGTTTGATACTTTGATTATCTTTTGTGCTATATTCTTTTATTTTTCTGCTATTTATCATTTGTGTTTGATTCTGCCTAGTGCGAGAAGGAGTACCATGTTGGTTGCCTAAGAGAAAGTGGGGTATGCGATTTGAAGGTAAGCTACAAATAGATGTTGTATATGAACATATGATCTATATACAGGCAGCCAAAAGCTAAACCTAATACTTTAAGTTTCAACCAGGCACTTCCATCAGATAAATGGTTTTGTTGCGATCATTGTAACATGATCCATGGTGCTATTCAAGACGTGGTTGTCAATGGAGCAGCTGTCATTTCAGGTTCACTTATGAGTTTAATAAACAAGAAACATATAGAGAAAAGAGTAACTGGTGGAGCTCCAACAGAAATTAGATTTCGGATGTTAAGTGGAAGAAGTCGTTATCCTGAACATCTACCACTGTTGTCAAGGGCGGCTGCTATTTTCCGGGTTTGTTTTTATCATCATTTGGAGTTCTCCATGTATATTCAATGCAGTTATGCTGGTTTTTCAGATAGTTGCTTACTGTTAACTTTTAACCATATGGATAGTTTCTAAAATTTTTTTCAGTAGTGTGGCTTCATAGCTGACATTGTGTAATTATACGAGTTTTGGTGGTTCCAATTACGATTCATCATTTGTTTGCTTACCTTATGTGATATGCATTTGCAGGAATGCTTTGATCCCATTGTTGCAACATGTGGCCGTGATCTAATACCTGTAATGGTATATGGGTAAGTTGACTTATGCCGTGCATGTTCTTTTGTGGTTTAGTATTAACATTTAAGTTTTGAAAAATTTCAGCGGTGCCAGTATTAAGTATTAACATTTAAGTTTTGAAAAATTTCATTCCGGCTCTCAACCATTTTTTTTACTGTTAATTCCTTATATTAGTTTATAAGCTATGTTATAGTTACTATCTATAGATGTGTTAGTGGTAGGTTATATGAAAATAACTCCCTACGTTTCATGCGTTGCTTGTACTCAGTCCTTCCCCCCAAAAGCTATATGATTATATCTTTTGGTTTCAAACCTACTTTGTATTTTTCAAGACTGGATATGAATTGGAAATTTTTTATTTAAAATTCTCTAACGAACATCACCCAGCATGTAATGCATGATAGTTTGATATCGATATCATTTTTGAAAATAAAGGTAATGTATATTGTATAATTATATCAACTAAAGTTAGCCATATTAAGAATAGATGATACCAACCGATGTTACTATTTATCAGTAGTATTATTGTTTCAGTGGACATTAGTGAATTTGGGGAGTTATAAACAGGATGGAGGCTGGTTCATATGGAAGGGCTAGTTAATTAAACATAGAGGCTTCATAAACCATTATATAGTATGACTTGCTTCAATGTAGTTTGCTTGAGAATTTACGTATCTTCTTTTTTTTCAACGGGAATTTATGTATCTATTGCAGGAGAAATATATCTGGGCAAGAGTTTGGAGGAATATATTGTGTTGTTCTGATGGTGGGGTAGGTTCATTTAGAACTTTTAATCCCCTTCTACTTTTCCCAGTCTTCCATTTTGTTGTCTAGTTTTATTTATTTTTACGGCTTGCCATTCTGATTTCTTGTTGACCAACTTGTGCAGGTCGGTAGTTGTGTCTGCGGGTCTTCTTAGAGTTTTTGGACGGGAGGTAGCCGAGCTCCCACTGGTGGCTACAAGTAGACAACACCAAGGCAAGGTGAGTGCTTCAGCCAGATTTTGATGTTTGATGAGTTGTTGACATTATCTTTTCCCAAATTTGTTCTTGTTTTTTTTTTTTTTTTTTGTTTTGAAAGGCTACTCTGCATTTGTTGTTTTAGTTGAAGATACTTTTTAACTGCCATCAAAAATAAGTTTTGATATTCTGTTGCCTGTAGGGTTATTTTCAAGCTCTCTTTTATTGTATTGAGGAGTTACTCCTGTCACTGGATGTTGAACTCCTTGTGCTTCCTGCTGCCGAAGAAGCTGAATCAATATGGACTAAGAAATTGGGCTTCAGAAAGATGAGTGATGAGCGGGTAAGTTGTATACTTGTATATATATGATATATCATGTAGTGACAATAATTCTTTGATCTGGGGTTTGTCGTTGATAATTAAGTTGTTTATATATTTACAATCATTACTTGTAGCTTAACATTTTTCTAACTTGTATGCATCCAGTATACACAGTATGCGAGGGACATCCAGCTCACTGTATTTAAGGGAACATCTATGCTAGAGAAGAGATTGTGTCGTATTACATTGTAATATTTTTTTTAGTTTTCTGCCATCCAAACTCTAGCTGCTGCTTACGAGTTTTATCCAGACGACCAGACTCCAGACAGATGGCGAGCAATGCGTCAGTCAGTATCTTATTTAAGCGTACATAAATATACAACATTTTCTTAGTTTTTATAGGAGATTCTAGTAGTTTATAGTGAATTATAAAACGAGCTTTGTTCCTTTCCCAATTTCCCATGATGTAACCTGGAATGATGGGCGGTGCAAATAAACAGGATGATAATAGGGTTCGAGTTGCAGCGTTGCATGTGAACCTTTTTTGTTGTACATGCATGTGGTAGTTTGTCCTTTAAAATTAAAGGGTTTTCGAGTTTGTTTTCTGACGATTGTTTTTTAAATCAGATGGCAGCCACTAGGCTTTTGATTAAGCCCATACTTAGCTCTATAACTCTATTGTTGCAAATGAACTGTATATTCGCTTCTGACTTTTTATTTTTTGAAGCTCAAGTTTTTATTCCAATGCCAAACAGGCTACAAAGGTTTTAATGAAAGGCAATTACGTTTGGCCTTTCCCTTTTCTAAAATGGTAGAGGTGTTGATGAGTTATTGACTTGTCAGAAAATGATCTTTTAATTACTCCTTTATTTTATTTTATTTTCTCAATTTATATATTTTTCTAAAAATGTATATTATTTTGAAGTATGTTTGAGTAGAACGAATATTAAAGTAAAAGTATGATCAGAAAACCGTGTTTTGTACAATTTAGAATATACTGATTGTTAAATGCAAAAACTTTCTAAACTGAAAAGTATGATTACTAGTGTTTGATGGTTTGTGGCGACTATAATGTGAAACTGTTGAACTAGTAATTTTATATAAGCCTAGTAGATGTTTTATATGATGTTGACTAAAATTATAACTTGATTGCAATTGTAAGATATACAAAACAGGATGATTTTCTACTTGGTTTTCTAGTTTAAAGCCAACTGAAATATAACATGATAGAAATTTATCTAGTGAATGTAGTATGTCTTAAATTTTTTATATGATAGATTTATCCGAGACTCATAAGAGTTAAGAGTTAAATAGAATAATACATTTTATCATAAAAGAATATACATACACAATTAGAACACTCGAAGAACACATTATGAATTAATCAAAATGATCAACGCTACATAATGTTCGATAATTTTTAAAATTATAAAAACTGTTATGTATCAAACTAGTATATTATCCGGGCATTGCCCCGGTAAAAATTAACGATATGTAAAATTTGTAACGTGTATTAAGTGGTTGATACATATAAACGATAAAAGTATATTATAAAAACATATAGTAAATTTTAAAAATTACAGCATGAAAATTGAAAATGGGGTGTAAAAGCCTATTCAAAATGTATCAATCAACTTTTAAAATATTACACTATCATTGATCTTTTACATCAATTAATGTTACAGTAATAAACCACAACAGTCGCCGTCGCCGCCATCACCACACCACTATCACTATCACTATGGACGACGCCTTATGCAAACGTACATTTAGCATTACCTAAAATTTTGGTGATCAAAGTTAAAAACACCTACAATTTATTATAATGGATAAAATATAAAAATAAATAGAAAAAATAGGTGACTAAAGTTAAAAAATCTAAAAGTTTGATAGTAAAAATTAAAACCTCTAAAAATTTATATAGAGGGTAGAAAATAAGAAATATTTTTGGTGGCCAAAGTTGATTAACCCAAAGCTTTGTGGTAAAAATTAGTAAACTCAAGCCAAAGTTGATAAACCCAAAAGCTTTGTGGTAAAAATTAGAAAACTCAAAAGTATACTATAGCTAAGCGTGTCCTAAAATGTAATATATAACAAGAAAATAAACTCGCGCGTTGATTCGGAATTTTTTTAAAGCTATAATATAACAACGTATTAACATATTTACTGTTAAAATCATTTTAAGGAAACAATTAACCTAAACCAAAAAGTTACTAATATGCTACGTAAAAACAAAAAAAGTTATCGCACGATTCGTAATAAAAAAAGCTTTTGAATTTGTTTTCTATTTTCTGACATTTTATCTTTTGGTGTCATTTTTGTTTATCATACTAATTTCTTTCAATATTTAATAATATGTCATCACATAATATAGGGTAATATCAATCCTCCTAATTAGTTAGCCTAAAAATCCTTCTAATTAATAGGATCGTGACATGTAAAAAATCAGGAGGTGAGATTAGAAAAAAGAATTAATGGATTACATGTGTTAACAAGTGGATATATTAGGAAGATTTATCATTTTCCCATAATATATACTTATATGACGAAAGTCGGTACTTTCGAATATATGCGTTCAATCATATCCGAAAGAATCATTTTATAAGTTTGTTATATTATTAAAAGATTAATGTCAATTTATTTTTCAAATTACAAAATGTTTTTGAAAACATATTATAAATTTTACATTATACCAAACACAATATATAATGTTTCCCGGGGAAACGTCCGGGTGATGTATTATATATATATATCTATATCTATATTATATTATAAAGCAGATTTTCCCTGTCTAACATTTTAAATTTCAACATTTACTTTCTTAAAATGTCTCTTCTATCAATTCTATATTACCAAACATCTTTTCTCTCTCCTCAAATCTCAACCAATCATCTTTTTTCTCTCTCCTACATAAATCATTTATTCCTCCAATTCATTCAAAATCTTTTATCTCACAAACTTATAAATTTATAAAAATTATATGGGTGTTCTTAAAATTTCATCCTCTTTCATTAGAGATGTCATTCGATATACTTTCGACGAATTTTTAAATTCGAGGGCGGAGCTCGCACAGCTAAGACATTTGGCTAGCACACTCTATAAACTATCACCCCACCATCTCACCCCCGCACCATGCGGCTTGCTCTCGTATAAAAATAAATAAATTACCAAAAAAGAAGGTCGGTATGAAAAAATCTTTGCTTTCCCGCAAAGAAAGAAACCACTTAACCACATATCGTCAAGTTCCTCGTGCTAACCGCCTTTAGGCTTGTGCTTATAGCACTGAACTTCCTGAAACTTCTTCAGTGCCACATCAGCATCACATAATCCAGGACTCTACTCAGGATACTCACTGTTTATAAGGACAACTTCTTCAGAACTTCTTCGGCACATCATGAATTCTTTTATCATTTATTTAATTAACAAAACACCATTCAAATATAATAAAAAACACATTTTTATAATAACACACAAATTACATTACTTAAAAATAAAAGACAACACAAAATATAAAAAAACATAGTACTTGATTAAAAAAAACGAAATAGATAATCATTAAAATTACTCTTCATCATCTTTGATTGACATTTTCCCTAAGCTACGGTAAGCGTTTTCGTTTTCCCACCACTTGTCGTATTGCGGACATTTGACTTCCCAAGTACTTTTGCCTTCCTCGCAGTTGTCGTGATACGATTCGGCCTAGGTGCACTGGTCACCCAACGTGTGACCAACGTTAAAAACGTCATCGACCAGCCTCTTTATCTTATTGATCTCATCCTCCAGAAACATAGAATATGTCTCTTCGTGCTTCGAGACCTTGCGACCTGGTGCTTGCAGTGCCTCAAGCTGATGCTCGCATTGTCGCCTTTTCTCCCGTAGGTAACTCATTTGGTTAGAGAGTTCAGTTTGAAGGAGGGTATCATCTTTGATATCAACCATGATTCGTGTTTTCATCTCTTGTTCGGTCAAACGAGGTCGATTAACATTCTTGTTTGATGATGAGGACGCCATTTGGTTAGAAAGAGTGAGTGAGTTTGTACAATAATGAAAATGGGTCTGAGGATGCAACTGAATTGTGCTATGGGTTGGTATTTATAACCTGGCAATCCAACTAGCCGTTTAGGGACTAAAAGTGTAATTGTTTTTGAATTTTTGGCTGTTTGAGAGACTAAAACTGTAAATATTTTGAATTCGAACGTTGGAGGGACTGATTGTGTAAATATTTTAAATTTTGAAAGTTGGAGGAGCGTCTTTTTGTTCAGCTATAAATATTGGCTCCTTATCAGATATTTCTTATCAACTCTCAAACTCTTATACATCTTAAATGGCTTCCTCATCAAATGTTTGTCGATCATGTAACCATAAACCACCAATGACTGTCGATCAAGTGAATGACAGTATCATGGTTGATATCCTCGACCACGAAATGTTCAAAGACGAAATTGTTGAAATTGGTCTAAAACTGGTAGCCAAAAAGAAATGGTGTCAAGAACAAATCCGTTATATACAAACCGGGCATTGTACTGAGCTTGAGTGTCAATACTTCACTTATTTGCAGGGGAAGTACGACAAAATTCAACTTGCTAATGCAGTTTTCACCTTCAACGAGTTCATCCCGAATGCCAGAGCAGTCTATGAGATGAAGAAATAAGTTTGTTTTTTAATAATGTGTTCTATGAATTATTATGTTGTATGTTTCTATTTAATAAGTTTGTAGTGTTTTAAATTATGAATAAAAGTCTGTTTTTATTAAAATACAAAGTACACATTACAATACATAAAACAAACTTAAATAAAATACATAAAACACACTTAAATCAAAATACACAAAAACAGACTTAATTATTAGAATACATAAACCAGACTTAATGAAAACGAAAGTGGGGAACCGTGATAAACTCCCTGAAACAATGCTCGTATCTAAAATCCTTTCCATAATTCTCGCGGTACTCCCGATGCGTCGTTGCATAGAGCAACTCATCAGAATGAACCTGGGCATTCAACCTCGTATAAATTGCCTGAAACTGGTTACATTCATTGCGAATCTTATTGAAGTGACCTAGTATTTGAGATACACTCCGTGGACCTTCAGTGGTGCGTTCGTTGAAGTTTTCACATATGTTGGTCCAAGTAGATTTTTGGGGTGCTAGGTTAACCATTTCAGAAACTTGTATCCAACACTTGCATAACAAAAGATCTTCGGATTCAGTCCACACTTGTTTTGCCATCTTGAAATTGAATGGTTTGAGGAGGATAAAAAAGAGTTGAAAGAAATTGTTTTGTGATTTGAATTGGTTGTGAAGTTAAGAAATTGTTAGAGTTTAAATAAGGAAAATTAAATTGGAACGTTGAGAAAGAAAAAAAACAACAATCAAACGGTACAAAATGGACCCACATGTAGCGTCCGTGAACTTCTTGGCCAAGAACAACACATAAGACGCAGACTTCCAGACGATTAAGGCCTATAGGCGTCGGCGTCTTGGGCTTGTGAGGACGCATGGAAGAAGGTGCTATAAGCACCGGCCTTAATGGGAAAAAATCCTAACCTTACACGTCACTAACTCATCTACCACCGTCGGATCATCATCCTATGTTTTAAATTTGAACCATCTATTCTCAACATCCTTTTTTATCTATAAAAGGTAAATCATAATTTCCATTTTTAATAAATACTAAAAGATAACCCTTAATTCAAAAATGGATTAATCTTGACCCTTTATTAAATTTATTTCTTATTTCTTCACCCTTAGATCAAGATGATGACATCATCATTAACTCAATCTTTAATCAAATACTTTTTTAGTACTTCAGCTATGAATTAAACGTTCCAACAATATATATTATTAATTAATATTCTCCTAATCATGTCAAAATTAATATGTCTAAGTTTTTTATACCCTTTTTGATTCACATCATCATCTATTTTTTCTTTTAATTTTATTTTGATGATCCATTTTTCATTATAGTTTATTTTTCGTATTTGATTTTCTTACAAATATTTAATAACAAATAATTTTGTATTTGATTATGGTTTAAATTAACCTTATGTTATGAAGTATAACTATACACACTTGATTATATATGATTAAGGTTGAAAAATAGGGTTGTTATTGTTTATAGTGTATCATTTGAATAAGCTCATAGAAGATATTGTGACAAAGAGTCATTATCGTGATATGAAAAATGTGTGAATATTATACATCAACTACGCATTAGCATAAAAAAATACATATTTGCTTCCATATCACTATATACAATATCATGGCAGGTCAAGTTGTGTTCGCTAGAATGACTGACATCGATGCATCCAAGGAATCTTAGAACATCTGGGTTAAAGTTGTCTTACTTTGGAAGCAAACGTATAAGTACAACCCAAAAATTGTCCCATTCGAGTGTCCTTTTAATGAAGGGGGCGTTTAGGGAAATCAATAACTTCGCTATGGCTTCAATAAAGGAGATGGAGATTACATGCTTGTGGATCATAGGGCTTATACAAAACCACTACTATTTGTGCATCAAATTATTTTGTGGATACTGTGAATCCTCATAACTTTTTATACTATACGTATTTAACTGCGAAAAAGCGTACGTTGTAATCTTCAAAAATATAATCATTTGTAATACTTCATAAAACTAAAAAACACTTGTCAGGTGGATGAGAAAGCACTGTCAAACCTTAGTCTTTGAAATTATATTTATATCATGGTTGATTTATGAAAAAAACAAATGGTTTATTTTCATTATTCTTATTTCATTTATTATTCTGTTATTTTTAATAGCTTTTAAGTATTTATTATACCACTATGCTAGCTTTTTATACGTGTAAATTTTTTATAGGTCACGCGGGTTATAATCTAGTTACCTTAAAAACCAAATATATTCCAGATCCTCGTTTATAAAGAGCGAAAAACCCCCAAATTAGCGAAGTTTGAAACCCTAATACTAAAATTTTCGAATGGCGGCGACAATCAGCTTACGAAAGAGCAACACAAGGCTACCACCGGAAGTAAACCGTGTTCTATACGTACGCAACTTACCATTCAACATCACCTCAGAAGAGATGTACGATATTTTCGGAAAATACGGCGCCATTCGACAGATACGTTTAGGAACGAACAAGGATACACGTGGCACTGCTTTTGTGGTTTACGAAGATATATATGATGCGAAAACAGCGGTGGATCATTTATCTGGATTTAACGTGGCGAACAGGTATCTGATCGTGTTGTATTATCAACAGGCGAAGATGAGTAAGAAATCAGATCAGAAGAAGAACGAAGAACAACTTACTAAGCTTCAGGAGAAATATGGTGTCACTGCTAAAGATCTTAATAAGTGAGTCATTCAGTTAACTATTTTTATTATTGTTATTGTTATGTTTTGATTATGGATGGATGGAATTCTAGGGTTTGTATTTTGTAATATTCTGGAATTTGGATGGATTTATGATATGATATAATCTTGTTTTCTGAATTCTAGATAAGTGTTTTTTTTTTGTTTTAATTAATTACTGTATATATTATTAGGAAGTGCTTATGCTTGTATTGGAAAAACCTGTGATTTCCAGATAGTTTGAAGTAAATAGTATTAAGCTACCATTTCAGAACAAGTAGGTAGGGGCTGTCAACGAGCCGATTTAAGCTTAAACTTGACTCATTGTTTGACCCAGCTTGAGTTTAAGCTCGAGTAGATTGATAAAGGCTTGACTTGTTAACGCTTGACAGCCTTACAAACTAGCAAGTAAGTGTGTGGTGTAGTGCCTTTACTTCAAATTTTGATTGTTGCAGTAGAAGCTTTTATACAATGTTAGGAATCCAATTATTATGCAATATCAGAATTATATTTTGAAAGGCGTAGACGAAGTTCCAAATACTACCTAAATATGGATAAACTGATGTTCAAGAAAAATTAAACATATCACTCCATGTTTCTGTGCAACAGTATCGGCATTAGCACTGTCGCCACTTATTCCAAGCCTGTCCTTCGAATTTAATTCGTCGTTTGTTATGCCAGTTTGTAGAATGTTGATCTGTTCTTTACAGGTTTTAAGAAAATTACGAACCTGCAGATAAAAGTTACAGTTTCAAAGCAGTCTCAAGATGGGTGGGTCAAGTGATGGGTTTGGGTGGCCCGGATGGGTTCAGTTGTACCACAAAGTCAATGTGTTACTTATGGTTTAGCAACAATAATATAACAGTAGTAGGTGACACGCGAGGGCGCATACCTTGCTGTAGGCTCGGCCACTTGGGCCAACCTTAGGGCAACACCCCTCCTAAGACCTAAGCCATTGACCCCATCCTTGAATATAAAAGTTTCTTTGTATGCATTAACTGTAAATTTTGGTTGACTTCCAGCCCATTTGACCCATTCCCCTTTAAGCTAAATTGGTGTTTAACACATTTAGTGATCCGACGGTGCCTTGTGGAAGGGCCATCGTTCAACGGATACGAATTTGCACTATAGTTAGCTCAACACCAACTAGGAATAAAAACGTAGTAACACTGAATAGCAGCTATCTAATGCATGATAATAAACAAGATGTTTGAAGAAGGATGATGGTTTAGGGAACAAATTGTACTAAATGCTCAATGGTGTCTCTCCCCTCTTCTGTGGCACGATGAGGGTCTACATAATACTTGCTATGCTTTATCAAGAACTGTTCCAGAGTTCTAATGCGCTCTAGCTGAAAATAAAAGATCAAATAAGAAACAGAACCATGTCAGCATCAAGAACAACTTAATGGGTATATGATCCGTGTGCCCATGTACCGTCTTCAGTCCAGCCTCGGTGAAATAGATCTCTCCCGTGGGGGTGGGGGCGTTAGAGCTGCCCGTTTGGCCTATCAGAAAAATTAAACTAAAATTCTGGTAAGATAGAAGCAAACCTCGTTAAATTTGGATGATAGGGCACCCCTGTTCACAGCATCTTCAAAGTCTTCAGTCCGATACTTAAGCTTAGCTATGCGCTAAATCACCTATAGCAGCAACAACGTTCAGATACATTAATAAGTGAGTCAGTCAGTTATTATTATTGCTTTATGTTTTGACTATGGATGGACGGTTTTCTAGGGTTTGTATTGTAATATTCTGTGGATTAATATAATATAATCTTTTTAATAAGCATAAATACTTTTGTTAGCATAGAAACTTTGGAGGGAAATGGTATTGATGCAGAAATGAGGTTGAGAAGAAAAGAGATGGATATATTTCAAAAATGACGAGCCGATTGCTTTTGTTGATTGGCTTTTTTTAATAAGCTAATTTGATATATGCCCCTCTTCGTTTTCTTTAATTATATATACCCAAAATGTTTTATATTCATTACACATCATGTGTTGAAAGCTTGTTGAAAGCTTATAAATGGTTGTACATTTATTATAAAAGTAATGCTACACTTACAAACTTTTTACAAACTAAATTCTACAAACTTACGTGGAAGGTGATGTGGGTTATCCACCTCATCCCTATTACATACCCATCTAATTATGGTTAAGTTTTGTAATTTATATCAGTTTTCAAAATTTATGACTAAAACCTTTTTATTTTCACTCTTGAAAAAAAAAACCTGATCTCTTCCCATGAATCCAGGATCACAGATTTTCTGAAATATACAAAATTTCGATGTTAAATCTCGATTCGATGGGCGGGCTCATTTTATATTTTTAGGTTAAGTATTTTTTATCTTCAATTTAAGGAGCTTCATAAAAAAGACAACGTCAACGTAATTTTCCTGACCCACACCTTAGAGAATCATTGAGACTTGCAATTGCCGAAGTTTTGTTGCCTGCATATATACAAAGCTTTCATATGGCAGTTTGAGTACAACGTTTTATTGATTGATTGTACACCAAATATTTGAGCAAATTCCAAGCTTATTCAATCTAAACACGACGAGTGGGTATGCCCCTGTCTTGGATGATACGCTCATCTTGACCATGAAAGGTATTGTTGCAAGATGTAAAACATGTGTTAATAATCAACCTCTTGAGATTATGGTTGAACCCTTCGATGTCGGGGACAGTGTACATGGTTGCTAATAAATGATTATTGTACGTTTCTAATAAATGGTCAATCAAAATGGTCGTTTCTGTACTATTTTTTTGTAGTTTTCTTTGGCATATTCATAGTCTCCTAAAGATTCATGTATGTATGAGTAAACAATTTGAAATTGTTCCCACCAGCCGATTTGGGCCAAAATTAGGTAGCATTTCAGTTTTTACGTATGACGCATTGCATATACAACTAAACATCTCAG
Source organism: Erigeron canadensis (assembly GCF_010389155.1). NCBI lineage: Eukaryota > Viridiplantae > Streptophyta > Magnoliopsida > Asterales > Asteraceae > Erigeron > Erigeron canadensis. The sequence continues at coordinate 36,609,667 of NC_057766.1, forward strand.
AATTTCTTTAAAGGATGAGTAGATTCTTTCGAGATATAACAAAACAAAAGCAAAAAGATCATGCGATGATTTCCAAGCTAAGCTTAAAACGCCTTTCTAACACGTAAACGTAAATAATGTAAAATAAAGTCAAGCAAGAAGATCATGCGATGATTTCCCAAGTCTTGCAGCCATGACCAGCAACACAACAACTAGCTTAATATAAAAGGTATGTTGTCTTTTACAATAATTCACACCTAATTATCATGACTATCTAAAGTCAATCTCCAACTCCGAACTAATTATAAGATGCAATAACTTATAAACGCCTCACTTCCTAACATGCCCAAAACACCTACTAATGCCTCCCCGTCATCAAATTAAAATTCTTTTAACGATGACTCTGATAATGTCCTCACAAGTCCGTCATCAAAATCAGGTAATAACTATTGATAAGAATCCGATAATAACCCTTTCTAACACCCGTATTAATCTAACGGGAAAGAAAGAAAGGAGGAGTAATCAGATATTATATGTTCGTCATGTAATAAGATTAAAGATTGATTCATGTTGATTATGTTTGTGTTGCAGAGGTGAATGTTGTGTCATATGGAAGTATTTTACCATGATCGGCAAGAAGTTAGGATTGGAGAGAAGAGATCAACATAATGCCATAATTTTAGGTAATATTCTAGTGAGAGGGGAAAATTATTTACAGAAAGTCATAATTAAGAAAATTGGGTTAACCATAGTTGGGTGATATAAGATGATGTGGATGGGCCAAATCATCCTCCACGTAAGTTAATAAGAAATTAATTAGTAAAAAGTTTGTCATTATAGCATTCCTCTTATTATAAATGGGCTTTTGATATGGAAAATATAAGGTTTTTTATCCCACATGCTACATCTAACATTTATCCATATGTTATTTAGGGGATTAGGAATTTAACTGCCAACCAATATGATACCCGCTTCCATAGAACATATCGTGGCAACGTAATGTTTAGACGGATTAATCCCCTGGCTCACTTAACTTTATGTTCAGAAAGAACCCACTAAGCTATGGGGAGTAAGGGGTTTTTGGAACCCCTCTTTTTCCTAGTTTCGTGACATGTGGAGTTCCTCTTAGAGTGAGAGGTTTCCCATAACCCCTTATTATATAAGTAAAAAAAAAGGACCAACGAGGAAATGAAGAAGCAAGTGGGGTCAAAGGGAATGTAGAAGCAAGTGGGAGTCCAAATTCGAACGGGAAGGAGGTTTTTCTTTGCAAAGAACGCCCCTGAGGCAATGTAGCAGGTGTTACAGGGGAATTCTCGACGCCTTTTGGGCTTGTCTCGAGGAAGGAACGCTTTGTTCCGTTTGGCCTAACCTGTCGGTATGTAATGTAGCGCTGATCGGGGGTGATTCCGTATTGTCCATCCAAAGTCGACTTTTGGCTTCAAGGCAATTTCCTAGTGCCGAAGAAATAAACTTCGCCCGTATTCAGGCGGAAGACCTATTCGAGGTCAAGGTTCAGATCCTCCATCAAATGCAAGTTCTGTATCCAGAGGGGGATTGGTCGGGACACAACAATAGATTAATGGTTTTGTTCTTCCCAAACCAGGTCTTCATATTAGCAGCAGCATGCTTTCTTGACTATTTTTTCACAGAGTAATTTCCTAAAACATACTCGCTCCTTCCAAAAGCTTTACAAAGTATAAAGTTTTACCGAACGTATAATTATTACATTGTACAGTATAGTAATAGGATCATGTATTTTTGTTTTAGAACTCTTAGATGTTAGTATTATGAAAAGGTATCACGAGTAACATGATAAAAGTTAATACATTATATCTACAAATTAGAGATTTATTTGGGAGCAAATCAAAATAGAAATGTCCTCTCGCTTATTTTAAAATGGACGCATTATACCTTTTTCGTTCAGTACAATACTGCTACCTCACATCCTTAATTTTCTCTATGTGATGAAATAAATAATCAACCCCCCTTGAATGTAAGAGTTGCAGTTCAGATCTTCTGAACAACAACAGTGCATATCTCAGAGGCTTCATGATATTAAGTCACATTACAATCTGGATTGTTTGGAAGTGCCATGTTAACGGGCAGCCAGACATTTTTTACTATTTTCGGGTTGTATGATACCATGACAGGTCGTGGAACAAGACATTAGGAGGGACTAAACCAAAATGATTACTATTTTGGATATATATTGGAAGTTAGGATATGAACAAGGCTCAAAAAATAGTGTCATGACAATGGGTCCATCCTCGTGTCTCACTTTTAGTGGAAACAAATACCGCAACAGACATGTTACAATTTTGTTGCATTTTTGTGATTTATGAGTTCTTCAAAGTTGATAGTGCATCCTTTGTTGCAGCAGAGATCACAGCATCAGAAGCATTAGGAAGGTAATAATATTTTCCTGGGGAAGTAGTAACATGGATATCAGTAAAGGAAAGAAACTACATTATACAACAATTTGGTGTATGCAGACTCGTACCTTGGGCGACTCGAGCAATCTCTTTGGCAAAACCAGTTGAAACAAACTTATTTTCCGTGTCAATGACAAGAAGAGACATTCCAGCTTTGTAAATTTTACCAGCCACTTCGAGTATCTCATCCTTCAAATCATAACATAATGAAAAATCATATAATAGCCAACACATATAGTTATGGGTCCACCTCACATGCCACATGGATTTTGTAATCAAATACATCTAGTTTGTAACTGTTGCTTCTCCTGGGTGAGTAATAAGTACATAGAGGTTAAAGTCTGGAATATTGTTTCCAAATACATCAATGAAAGTCATTCAAGTGGCTCAAAATAATAACTTTGTAGATGGAAGGCTTCATTCGTTTTTGTTGTTTTAACATTTCCATTATCTGGCCGCTTTTATATGGTACAATGAGAAACAAAGATGTGACCCGCAGAGACGCCAAATTTAAAAAGTATCACTTTTTTGGAAATCCAAAATGGAAAAGAAAATCCAGTTTTGAGACGATGATATTCATGCAAATTTAGATAGAAGGAAGAGGATTTGATGTTTTCATCCACTTAAGTGTCACATAATGGGGTTGTACACTGTAGTTATAACTATGAAACGCTATTTGCAGGTTCCATCTATAAAATATGAATATAAACAAGAATATATGACTATGGTCTATGGGTGAGAAATGAACTTGGAACCCATCAGCTAGAGGAATGAATTTACCTTTAACTCTTGAGAAGTAGGCCTTGGTGCATCTGAAGCCATTTCAGGATCATTAGATCTTTTGAGTGAAATATTTGCTCTACCATCGGTTATTGCTACAATCATTATACGTCCAACGTCGCCACTCTTCTCTGCATTTATTCCAACCCTAACGGCCTGATCAAAATCACCATTAGTATACCATTAGCTAAAGCAACACAAATGCACTTTGAGTATGGTGGCTAAATTAGCAAATAAGTTACTTTTGTTATATCATGGAACCATAAATTACAAAATTTTGTTTTTTGTTCATACGGTGGTAAGTCCATGAGCGAGCGGAGATCCTCCACCACATGGAAGCCTCTCTAGACGTTTCCTAGCCATTGAAATGGATCTAGAAGGAGGTAGAAGAACTTCTGCAGCATCTCCACGAAAGGGAATGATGGCCACCTATAAGTTTCACATAAAGAGAAGAAATTCAGATAGCTTTAACACATTAAGAGGGGTGCAAAAGACAAGCTTGTGTAGACAACCTAAAAAAAGGAGAGAAATCAGAACAAACATATAGCACTCAAGATAGACCGAACCAAAACTGTGGTATGAACTCACAACCTCCAAAAGTAAAGTTGAGGGAGTAAATTAAAAGTTCTTTCTTTTAGGAAAATACAATAATCACAATGATGATTATGCATTAACAACCAGCATATAAAATAATTTAGACCAATATTATTAGAAAGTTACTTAGCTGATATATTTATATTCAGTTTTGACCCTCTGGCAACTATCTTGAAATTAAAAGCTTTGTTGCTTCTTGTTAAAAATCATTACCTGATCTCTGCTTGTATAGCTTTCTGCTAATAGTTTAAGTGCTGCACCCTTTGCATTCTGCATTCGATTTAGTGCCATGCTTCCACTAGCATCAACCACAAATATAACCTGTCAAATGTAGAAAGAAACATACTATTAAAAAGATTGACCAAGGAGTTAGACTAAACTATAATGAAATTTGCTATTTGTTCCATTCAAAAGAACATTCAAGCTTTATCCATTTCATTACCAAAGACAGGGTTGGTATACAGATCTTAAGGAAAATAAACACATATCTATTTATTATCATTAGTAACTTTCTTAACATCACGATAGCATATTATATATATATATATAGGGGAAAGATAATTTGAGACCAAATAAAAAAAGTCCAAAAAAGGACCATTGATTTTCGTAACTTACACACCACCATCATCATCTACTAAGATATACAAGACTTTTTTGTAAAAACACTAAGACTTTCCGGCGACGGGCCCACCAGAAAATCATGTGTAAGTTAACTTACACATGTGTAAGTTAACTTACACATGTGTAAGTTAACTTACACATGATTTTCTGGTGGGCCCGTCGCCGGAAAGTCTTAGTGTTTTTACAAAAAAGTCTTGTATATCTTAGTAGATGATGATGGTGTACAAAAATCAATGGTCCTAGTTGGTCCTAAAATAAGAGGTGGTCTCAAAATATCTCACCCCTATATATATATATATGTATGTATTAAGATAGCCTATATAACTGAAACGGAGAGGTACTTACCAAGGCGCCTGCTTTCCGTGCCATTCGTTTAGCTCTCATATCTGTCTTCTCTACAAAAACTTTCCTAACCTTTAGTAAGTCCTTTTCTCTACGTAATTTTTGATATGGTGCAGCTGCTCGTAAAGTAGCATCAACAGCTAATCGTTTTACTGGACCCTGTTCAAATATAACAACATAGTTTCAAATTTTCAGGCCCTTGTAGTAGTAACACTTGAGTCACAAAGGTAAAAATATATAGAATAAGGGGAATATATAGGCTTCTTGCATATTTCTTTTTCACAGTTCACTATAAATTATTAGTAGGATCTATACCTTGGGAAGCATCGGTTTAATATATCGACCTCGGTCTTCTGAGAAAATGACATTCTTTGCTCTCCCGGCTTTACCTTTTTTCCTTTGTGCTTGCTGTGCGAAGAAGAGAAGTTTCTCATCCACGAGACCACCTTCTGCATCAAAGATAAATTCTTCAGGTATTTGATCCTGTTGCTGTTCATTCTCCTCGTCATTTTCATTTTCATCATCTTCCTTATCTTCATCCTGTTTATACAATTAGATTAACCACAAATTAGCAACAATTTTCTAGAACAATAAGCAATATATTTAACAAATTTGAAGTTTGGACATAATGACGAACCTCTTTCTCCTCTTCTTCATTCTGGTTCTCAGATTCTTGACTTTGTGGAGGGGGTGGTGGTGGCGGAGGTTGCTGTTGTTGCTGTTCCGGGGGGGTCTCGTTAAATATTGAACGAGGAAGAATGACAAGCTCTACCTGTCATTGCATAGCAAGAATGAGCATCTGTAAAATTCGTATAACTTGGTACAGCAGTCCATAGTAGGGATCACATTAGCCAAACTTTATATACTTGATCTGAGCTTGAAACATAAAACGGGTCGATTTTGAGCTTAGAGGGAAAAACTCTAACTGTTATTGAGCTTTTCGAGCCAATATGTATGTATGTCTCTGTGTCTGTGCATAGATCTTTGATTTTAGCTTTATAATCATCAAGAAAAATATGGTTGCTTATCATATCTTCAATTATATGTGGATACGTTATTCACCAAGAAAGTTAGAGATATATGTCAACTTGTCTGCTAAACAAATGATTCTTTTCTACACTAGGAAAGATAAACTTAAATGATTACTAGGAAAATTCTTGTTTTATTCTTATCATGTAACGGTGTTGTTGTGCCTAAATACAGGAAGGAGGGACAATATTACACACTTTGTGTTTGATACATGAAATTTTCTATATTACGCACCATGTCTTTCACGGAGAATATATTGATCGGTGCTGTTATAAACATTATAGAAAAAAGCACAAATAAGTGGAGAAAGATTTTCGGAAAACAATTTACTGAAAAGAAATAATCAAAACCCTTATTTTTAATACTTACAGCTTTCTTGAGGTCATCCACATTAACCTTTTCACGACCTTCCAGAGCAGCCAAACTTTTGGCAACACGTGCAGCATATAGTTCAGCACGATGTCCCTGTAAAAAAGTCCACAAAAGATATAAATTTTTAACCTGTGGGTATAGGTACAACAACTATCTTAACTAGGGTGTTATGAAATGAGTCTCATATCAGGTTTGCTCTAATTTTTTTTTTCTCCATGTCATAAAACGAAAATAACCCAATCAGAGTACAATCTTCTAGTTCCAACACAAAAGGTTGTCATGCATTGTACTGCATGCAATACCCATCAATCAGTTAAAAGATCTACTTAATTGGGATTTTACAAAGAGATGTTCACAAGTGTGATGGAATTACAAGTACTAAGAGTACAGTTTTGATTTTTGAATATCATGATTCTTTTTTCTTTTTTTTTTTTTTTTAAATTTTGTTCGATTTTTCCCACAATGTGCTATGTGTTTCGTGGTATTTATATAGGGAATACAGTACACTGTTGATAATTCATCTATGAGCCATCTAGTTTTAGAACTTTGCCTTCTCGGTTTGTTTCTGTAACGTATCCTTCAATAAAATATAAAATGAAAATAGAAGGTTAACCTGGCAACCACCGCGGAGAGCTTCCATGACCAGGTACTTCAATTGCTCTCGGCTAATGCTAACATCCTTCAAGTATTCCCTTGCCAAAATAATCTGTATGAAAATAGTGAGCAGTGTGTTCCTGTAAGCAACATATTTCACTACACTTGATGCACCATTTAGCCAAGAACACTATTGTTTACAATTATGAGTGACATCTACTCTACATTAACCAACAAATCTAACTGTGTCTATTAAACGGGTAAACGGATACATGACCCTTATTCAGGTTACCCGGAGTGGGCGAGTCCTTTGACTTAGATGACCTAACCGGGATATCTCCATGGCCAAACCCTTCCCTGGGTACCCCCAAGATGTTACAACAAATAATTGATCATGTTGTAAGTATGATTCCATGCATTCCCTTAGAAGTCTAGTCGTGCAGGGGGCTAATAAAGGTTAACCTTTTTACCTCTATACTTTTTATTGGGTTGCTTCGGGTTATGTTTCTCTCAAAGATCAAGAAGGTAAAACTGAAAAGCTTAGCTTAAGAGGGAACAACTTAATCGGGTAACATGGTTTCACACCCGACCCACCCATTTTCCCACTTCAGCTAAATAATGTTGGTCAGGGTCGGCCAGATAAGATGTGTTTGTGATGACCCAAATGCTGCACGACATGAATCAACTGAACAAGAAATGATGAAACTTCCAACAAAGAAATAAAGTAAATATAGCTTCAGTACATTGAACAAAAAGTGTGTGATTGATACTGTGTTGCTTAACTGCCATTAATAACACATGTTGCCATTTTATGCTTGATTTGATAGCAATGGTGAATATCATAAATCCTTGAATAAGTACTTGCCAGCCATTACCTGAGTCTTTGCGGAGTCTGTTCCTTCCTCCATCAATTTAAAAACCTCATTACTTTGTTCTTGAAACTGTGTTGCTATCTCTACAGCAGCAACACGATCCTCAAAACTCATTGGGAGATCTGCACTGCAGAACAAAGATTTCATTGGTAGAAACATAAGAAGGACAAAGATACCTCTAAACTTACCTTATATATATATATATATGAACTTCTTTTTGTTGTTAATAAGCTACCTTAAATTGATTGCAATACGATCCAGTAAATGTTCACGTACAGCACCTTCTTCTGGATTATAAGTAGCGATTAACAGCGGCTTGCATGGATGACGAAAGCTGATTCCTTCCCTTTCAACAATGTTAACACCATCCGTCAACACATTCAGAAGCAAATTACTTATACCCTCATCTAGTAAGTTGATTTCATCAACATAAAGAACTCCTCTATGTGCTTCAGCCAAAAGACCTGGCTGGAATACAGTGGTTCCAGTCTTGACAGACTCCTCAACATCAACAGATCCAATTAGTCGATCTTCTGTAACACCAAGTGGAATCTGCATAAAGACAGAAGATTGAGTAACATATAAAGCAGATGACAGTGCTAGATTACATGGTTTCCTCATTGACGCTACCTGTACAAATGGTGATTTGACTACTTGGGTCTTGACATTACCAGCAGAGTCATATTCCACTCTGTCAGAAAGTCCATCTTCCCACCTTCAATAATTATGGTAACAGTCTGATCAATACTTGTTTATTATTTTTTCATGTCCTTAAATTAAGTAATGCCAAAGCCCATTTATGAACCAAATACACCCAAAGTGTCATGCAATGACAAAATGTAATTTAAGCTCAAATCAATAATGTTGAGATTTGATAACCTTACTCTTCTGGGCAAGATGGATCAGCATTTGAAGTTGAACCAACAACGACATCAATTGGAGGCAGAATTGCATGCAACCCGCGTGACATAACCGTCTTGGCAGTTCCTCTTTTGCCAGAGATTGCAATCCCTCCGATCTCACGGTCAATAGCCCCAAGTAAAAGTGCAGTCTTAATAGCATCCTAATTAATGAAAATAATCTCAGTAACATATATGAACACCAGCCCACAAAGGCATGTGAAATCATTTCAAAACAGTCATTGCCTTATATCATAATTTAACTTCACTCTTCAACCAACAAAAGAGAAACCATGTGTGAACTGTTTTCAGGTACACATTCAGTCATTTACGTGTTTAACTTGAAAAATGAGGCTTGCCTTCATAAAGAGACACCAATGTTTTCATGGCCATGTATTTCATGAAAGTCACAATTTATTAAATCAACAGTTTCATACTTCAGGTATCCTTCAATTACTTTATATACTATACAAACACAAACGGGAATTTTTTGTACGGATGGGACTAAAATTCTAACCATTGGTGCAACTAGGAACTTTACCTAATATATTTGCAAAAGTAGGAAGTCCGGTGTCTTAAACACCGGACTTGGCCACGTACACTGAAGTGAGGTTTCTACACCACCGAACTTGCCCACGTGTTGCTCAGGAAAGGTAGTAAGGTAATGCAGACACCGAACTAGCATTTGAAGTTTGAAGTTCGGCTATGTAGACACCGGACTTGGCTCCTATCACTTTAAATGGTTGAAGTTGGTTGTTTTGAATAAGTAACAAATATATATGGTCTGCATGTGGCGACAAAAAAAGTGAAGTTTGGTAACTACATAACCGGACTTCCTTTAATTTTTATGCAGGTATCTTTTGTTTGGGTAAACATTAATACAATGAAGACAAACAAGTTTGGATAATCGAAAATTCGGTGGTGTAGAAACCGCACTTGAGTGTACGTGGCCAAGTGCGGTGTTTAAGACACCAGACTTCCTACTTTTGCAAATATATTAGGTAAAGTTCCTAGTTACACCAATGGATGAAATTTTAGTCCCATCCGTACAAAAAATTCCACAATCGGTGACATTTTAAGACTATAACTTGTTTCAAAAACAGAAACACTCCAGTTAACATATAAATTTCAGGTGCCAAATGTATATCAGCTTGGGCCCTGGGTGTTAAATCTACACATACTTTTTTACAGCTGCAAACAGTTGAAAGTAGTCACATTTATAGTAGGCGTTTATTTATCTGTTTGTCGCTAGTTTTTTTACAGCAGATAGGCAACAGCAAACACTAGTATAAAAAACTTAAAACTGCTACGAAGTATCAGTTATTTGACTAGCAAATAAGCATGCATTTTAAAAATAACCTGTCCCAATTCAGCTTAATATTAATTAATTCATAAATGCAATCAATCATGAACTCAAATACACAAACGCACATTACATTACCTGACCAACAACTGCAGCGAGAGGGAAGTACTGTCTACCATAAGGAATAGTAGACGGAGCAGCTGAATTCTCAATGCCGATGGACACGGTGGCCGCACCGTTGCTGGATTCTAGAGTTGCGGACGCGCGAATACGGACGCGATGGATGCTGTTTTTGTGTTTGATCTTGAGTGCTGCTGAATTCGGACCGCCTAGTGGTAATTTCAGAGGAGATAAGATTGGATTGTGAATGAAATATCGGCGATTATTTAGAAATGAGGAATTATTATTATTATTCGTATTAGTAGAAGCTGGAGAATGTAGAAGCGCCATGGATGGATTGGGTTGAATGGACCAAAAAAAGAGTCTAGTGAAAGGGAGAGTTTGTATGTGTCCCAGTGTGTGTGTGTTTCTCTTATCTGATGGGATTACCGTTATCTCTCTATCCCATATCTTCTTTGTTTAAAGGGTCCGAATTATATACCATACTAATTCACTGAGATTATTCCAATTATGTAAAATCTTATCCCATTCGGGTTAATATTTTACCAATATTTTATATAAATAAAGTAAGATTGTGATAACATAATATTTTTTTAAACAAATCTTATTTGGCATCATTACACTTTTTCTTATTAGTTATGTATTTTTTATCTAATTAATTTATATCATCTTTTGAATTTAAATTTTTAGTCCCTTCATTTGAAAATTTTTAAATCTTTCAACCCTAATGTAATATAAGTCTAATGTATAATAACATTGCTTACTTGCCTCTAAAATATAGACATTTTTACTTACGGTTTTTTTTATATTTCATTATGATAATAAACATGTATTTACGAAACTTATTTAAAAATATTCGGGTTAAACCCGGGATAATTAGCTAGTAGTACAATATAATACGTATAACAAATTTAGACTTCAGTACAAGTAAATTGAAATTCAAAAACTTTGGGAATTGCCAAAAGAGTTCATCTTCACTAAAACTTTACTACTACTACTAATGTATTCATTGTGTTTCTATCATGAAAATTTTTAGTACTCCGTACCTTATGATTTTTATGAATAATTTAACATAAACATTCTAGTAATCCACTTAACAATTGTATTACCTTATTTCAAATGGTATAGTCACAAGGAAACATCTTTCCTCACAAGTCAAAAGAGATCAAAGGTTAAGTCTTATTCTAAACATATGGGGTGACCAAATTTTCACCTATGTGACTTCTGGGTGAATTTTTAAAAAAATATCTTTGGGTGATAGGATTTTTAATCTAGACCTTTAGATATTCACAAGTAACATACATTTCAAAAAGGGTGATAATTTACTAATCTCTATCTTAAAAACATTTTTAGATTCTATCAAAATGTTAAGAAAAATTATTAGATTGAATTTTAAAGAGGAAATATCTTATTCCAATATAAGTTTTTTTTTTAACAGCAAAATTTTTTATTAAAAATTAGCTTTCGACAAGATACCGAAACCTAAGATTATAACAAGTTGGGCTAATTTGCCATAGTGGCCAAACTAATTTATCTTTTTTTCTACGATAATTGATCCAAAAAATAGAGATAGAAACAATCGACTTAAAAATATCTAAGCTTGAAGCTGATCATCCGTTGTAGACGGTGTCATTGCGATATTTCTAAACCGACCACCACCAAATTAGACAAATAGCTTCCAAAATAGCTCTATACTTTTTGCTTACCATTAGCTCCTTGATCCATTGTGGTACTTGTGAATGGTTGGACTTTAGGATTGTAACTTGCAGCCAAAATGATATTAAGGTTCTAGTTTCACTCGTGAGATTACAATTCACGAACAAGTGATCAGTAGACTCGGACCCTTTATTACATAATGGACTAGTGATGAATTGTATCTCTAAGTCTTTGTGACTTAAATTTAGCCGAGTGGAAATTCGATCACGTAGCATTCTCCACTGAAAAATATTCACTTTTCTTGGCACTAAGGAGTTCCAAGTTCCAACCTGTGGTAAAACTTTTAGTTGGCAATATAGACAAATAAAGGCTGCATCTAATATCTTTTATCAAAAAAAATTGGTGAGCATTTAAATTCCAGTGCCACTTATCTGAATTTTCTGACAAAATAACATTTTCCAGCATCGAAGACAAGTCTACAAGCTGCTCATTTTCGCGCCCTCCACGCACTGGTCTCCGCCAGTCCCAAGCCCATTTATCAGAGACATATCGATCAGATATATAACAATCTGGTTGAATATCTAAGGTATACAACCTTGGAAATTTAGTCGCCAAAGGTATGTTGTCAATCCATGTATCTTTCCAAAATCTCGAGTTAGATCCATCACCAACAGCAATATAAGTTTTAATATTATAAACTATTTGTTTTTTTAATAAAAGCATGTAAAATTTAAATTATACAATTACTTTGTATCTTCTAAAGCTAAACGGAGTGGGTCGTTTTGGGTAGGCGATCCAGCAGATTTTGCCGGCTAGTCGCCGGGAACACCGCCCCCCATAGGCGATATGGGGTTTGAGCGATTTATGCATGTCGCTTGCAAAGTTCAATTTGATCTAACATATGCCACATTTGTTATCACATATTTTTGTTTTTTAGTGGGTTTAATAATTAATATATATAAATTAATTGTCACATGTCATAAAAGGTTACCTCACCTTTCAAGCAACCACTCCTCCTTTTTTTTCCGCAAGCAACCCCAACAACCTAGAATGTCACATGGCGCGAGATGATTGAAGTAACCCAACCCCGACAAACCACTCTAGATAGCCTAACTACTGTATATACTTGTTAACCTAAGTATCTTTCTTTTCTTATATTTACTTTATTTTACATTCATAACTCATAAGGTACTAACAAAAATTTGAGCTACCATCACAAGTTACAAACACCAATTACATAGCTACCAATTAAATGCTTTAGCTAGTTGCGCTAAATATGTTGAAAAGCTGAGCATGTAATATTGATTTATAACTAGCGTGTAAATCGAGCTTTAACAAGTATTGGTTTACAAGCGTTTTTCGAAATTTTGATTTTTATAACTAAAACTAAAGTATCTAGTCAAGCTTAAAGTTATCGAGTTCATGCTACTATGATGTATTTTAATTAGTATTAGTATTAGTTCAATACCTTAACATGGAGCTCAAACGCATCCATTAGTTAACCGAGTTCGAGATTGGAAATAAAGGGCTTAGTCAAGCTCATCGAGTTTGATAACTAAATCGAGCCTGAGCATTATATGCAACCAATAAAAGTTTCAAGTCTACTCGTATTCTCTATCTTATTTTCTTTCTTTGTTAATAATTGTATACTTTTGATTTCATTTATAAGCGGCTTATAAGTGTAACATGTGTCTTCGAAACAATTTAACAAACTACAAATGCTAAGTAATTATAATTATCGCCCTCGGAAAAGATTGTGTGGAGGCCGGCATGCTATAATTGAAAGGCATCGGCATTGCCGTTCGAAAAGACATAAGCATTCATTCACAACTCCGCTTAATTGTCTTCGCTTTAAGTGGAGGCCGGCATGCTTTTGTTGGACACTCTACTGATTGTCATGTAAACTTTGTTTGATATATGTTGCTTTTGATTCCGATTCATGTTACATACATTTTGGTATAACAGTTCAAAAATAATACTCAACATTGACTAGAGATTGGAGGGGTGTGCCAGGCCTAGGTGAGAGTGTAAGACCAAGGCGACACTGAAAGCCAGACTAGCAAGCTAGCCGAGTGGTCTTTCCCCCCATAAAAAATAAGATTAATATCGAGTGAGCCAATGGCTCACATATCAGATATTAAACTGATAAGAACAGATACTACACTTGATCTTAGCCAAAAGGCCGAGAAAGGTATGCTTTTCCTTTTCTTGGGCCTTTGCTTTTATAACCATCTCCACCTTCCTACTTCACTTCTCACATCCGATGTGGGATACACAACATTCAGATTAAAAAGACTGGTGAAAAGAACTCATATATATTTACATATTTTTTTAATATAATGTAAATGTAAATGTGTTCCAATTAACAAATATCTTTTTTTTTTTAACTTTTCAACCCAAGTGAACTCTCTCTCTCACTCCACTCATATCTAAGTAATGATTGACTTCAAAGAATTTGTTAATGGTGTCTATATATTCTACTTAAATCATATACTCGTATGTTACATATGTTTGACAAAAAAAACTGAACTTCAGTGTCGATTCTTCTAAACAACTTGTTAGATGCCAATTTTTTCATGTAAGAGCTGATCAATTCTTTTGTATTTATGTCATTTTCTGTCATAAAACTGATTTTTGTTTACAAATGAGTTTCTGTATTTTTGTAGCATCACATGTATTCTTTGCTTTTCATTTATTAATTTTTGTTATGCAAGCTTTTGTCTTTTAGTTCATTTTTTATAGAATAATATTATAGCTTTCAATTTTTTGCCCACAACTATCATTCTTTGTTTTTTCTTCTTGTCTATATTAAGTTTCTTATTGTCTGTTAGGAGTTAAAAACAAGATTCCATTTTTGGACAAGTCTCGCATTTTTCTTTTAATCATCATATGATAATATATTATAGTAAACCTTGAATTTATAAGCAAAATTATTAGTCTTTTATCACTATAAAAGTTTGGCCATTAGGAAGAGCATACTTGATACTCCTCAATTGCAATGGAAGTGAAGAACATGAAGAAATATTCAGTTTGGTTGATAATGGTGATGTGTTGCTTGGCTTCCATGGCTGAAGCAAAGTACTTTAAGTACAAAGACCCAAAACAACCAATGGGTGTTCGGATTAAAGACTTGATGAAAAGGATGACATTAGAGGAAAAGATTGGGCAAATGACCCAAATTGATAGATCAGTTGCCTCCACTGAAGTCATGCAGAAGTATTTTATTGGTACAAGAATCACTCTATATATCTAATTTACTTTATATTCTTATAATCAATTACTAAATGTTCATGGGTCATTTTTCTAGTTTGTATATATATGCTGAACCAGTGTGCTTTTGCAGGTAGTATATTGACTATACCCTTTCCAGGGAGTCTTCTACCCGAAAAATCAGCCCCCAAAGCATGGATTGACATGGTCAATGCTTTCCAAAATGCTTCATTATTGACCCGATTGGGGATACCGATGATTTATGGGATTGATGCTGTCCATGGGCATAACAATGTTTACAAAGCTACAATCTTTCCTCACAATATTGGTCTTGGAGTGACTAGGTAAGCTGTATAGCAACTAAAATGCATGACTATGTCTTCTTGTAGATATATGGTTTATTATTGTCAAGTTAACCGGATATGTTTGTCAAAATCGGATCAGGGATCCTGTTCTGCTTAAGAAGATTGGAGCTGCAACTGCACTTGAAGTTAGAGCCACTGGCATACATTATACTTTTGCACCTTGTATTGCTGTGAGTAATAAGAAATTAGTACTTGTTTACTGCTATATATCGCCATTAACAAAAAGGTGCAGTCGCTTTGAACACTTATAGTTGTTATATTTAAACAGGTATGTAGAGACCCGAGATGGGGTCGCAGCTATGAGAGTTATAGTGAAGATCCAAAAATCGTTAAACTAATGACTGAGATTATACCAGGTTTACAAGGAGATATCCCTGCCGGTTCAAGAAAGGGTGTTCCTTACGTTGGTGGGCAGTAAGTTCGTTACCTTTCCAAAAAAAGCTTTAGTGGTCACATGTATGAACCACAAAATTATACCCAACCTTACGATAGCCTGAGTTCCTATTCATTTTAAACACTTAGATTTTTCAGAGATTTGAACTCCTTTACAAATAAATTTATGGTAAAGGGTGTGATTAAACTGATTTAAGAACTCATTAAGTGACAGATGATGTACAAGTTTGAAAGACAGATATAAGACCTACATTATGGTCATCATCATTCTGGTCTGTGGATAAGATCAACTTTTTTAGTGCACTATCCGCATTTCAATCAAGTATAGATTTAAATTAAATGAGCTCCTGTATGGACCATATCTTCCACTTGCTAAAATCTTGAAAATGAATCTAGAAACCAAGAAGATAGAAAAGCTTATGCAACTGAAACCTGGCCTTTTTTCAAGACTCAATTTCTTTTTATTATGCTTTATGATATCGATGAATGCCTTTAAATACTACCTTTTGTCTAAGATTTAAACAGTGGGTTATATATATGGGCATACATACAATATATTTGGGAATTATACATGTTAATTACATTTTTCACAGAAAAAAGATAGCAGCATGTGCTAAGCATTATTTGGGAGATGGGGGGACTCTTGGGGGCAAAGACCAGGGCAACACGATCATAGATGCTAAAGGGTTATTCCGCATACACATGCCAGCATACTATGATGCCGTCATTAAGGGCGTGTCTACGGTTATGGTCTCATATTCTAGTTGGAATGGGGTTAAAATGCACACGAATCAGTACCTTGTCACTGATTTCCTCAAGAACACTCTCAAATTTAGAGTAAAGTCTGCTTCTCAAATTGCATCAAATGTTTTTTTTTTAACACGAACGCAACAACTTGTAAAGTTTTCGGTTGATGGTGACTTCAGGGGTTTGTTATATCAGATTTTCAAGGGATTGACAGGATCACTACTCCTATTCATGCTAACTATACTTACTCGATCCTAGCTGGGATGAATGCTGGCATAGACATGGTCAGTTTTCTTGTGAATTTGTAAAATTTTAACCATTCAAGACTCTTTATATGTTAAAATCATGCAGTTCATGATAGGATTCAACTACGAAGAGTTCATTGGTCGTCTAACTTACCTAGTTAAGAAGCAGTTCATACCTATGAGTCGTATTGACGATGCAGTTAAGAGGATTTTAAGGGTCAAGTTCACCATGGGTCTGTTTGAGAACCCCTTTGGCGATTACAGCATGACAAAGTATCTTGGAAGTCAGGTAAGCCCATGACTTCCATGATTAACGAGACCCCTAAGAACGAATGCACTCTTTTGTTATTATAATTAGTAATCAAACTGTATGCAAACAGGAGCACAGAGATTTGGCCAGGGAAGCCGTGAGGAAAACACTTGTGTTACTGAAAAACGGAAAATCTATAAAGAAGCCATTGCTACCACTTCCCAAAAAGGCATCAAAGATACTAGTTGCAGGGTCCCATGCCAATAATCTTGGTTATCAATGTGGAGGATGGACATCACAGTGGCAAGGGGTTTCAGGAAATAATGTTACAGCTGGTACAATCACAAATCATCAACACTTAAATCACCTAAAGGAGGTAATTTTCAAAAAATCTTGAACAAAAGTTTCAATTTTGCAGGCACCACAATCCTGTCTGCTGTGAAAAGAGCCATTGATCCAACAACTCAAGTCGTTTACAATGAGAATCCGAATGGTGGGTTTGTTAAGTCTAACAAATTCGACTATGCAATAGTAGTGGTGGGTGAGAAACCATATGCAGAGGTTTTTGGAGACAGCTCAAATTTGACCATCTCTGAGCCTGGACCGAGCACCATCAAGAGTGTCTGTGGTTCAGTGAAATGTGTAGTGGTGTTGATCACCGGCCGACCTGTGGTGGTGCAGCCATATGTAAATACCATAGACGCCCTTGTAGCTGCTTGGCTTCCAGGAACCGAGGGTCAAGGTATCACGGATGTTCTGTTTGGTGATTATGGTTTTACGGGCAAGCTTGCTCGAACTTGGTTCAAGTCAGTTGATCAGTTGCCGATGAATGTTGGGGATGTACATTACGACCCCATATACCCATTTGGGTTTGGACTCACCACCAAGCCTAAGAAGAACTTGTGAGCATTTAAATGTTCAAATAAACTGTCTACTTCTACATCATGTCACCATGTAAAAGTGCATGATGATGTATTTCATTTTTCTGACATGACTAGTAATAATAATTGAAAAGATGAGTTTGTTATTCCTCTAAAAAATATTGAGGAGAACCATGGAATTAAGCAATGCATCCATTTATTTTCACAGCCTGTGTCCCGACCAGGGAATATTCAGATTTCTAACCACTGAAAGTGACTGACACATGTGTCTCGTACAACAGCAAACCATATGTCGTTGACCATTTGACCAGACTTTCCGCAGCGACGTTGTTGCGGAAAGTCTTGCCACGTCAGATTTCCACCAACCAATGTCATTATTAATTGTTGGGACTTTGACCAGACTTTCCGCAACGACGTCGCTGCAGAAAGTGTTTCGAAATTCGGATATTTAAAGCGACTTTTCCTTTCTTATCTTCTTTGCAACCCATGCCCCAACTAGAGAATATTCAGATTCCCGACCAAGCACTTTCAGCAGCGACGTCACTGCTAAAAGTGACCAAACACTTGCAGGGATCATTAGGAATTTTTTTTAAATTAATACTATATTATTATATGATTGCTAACAAAAGTTTATATGCCTATATAATTCTTTACAAATGTTGATATGACTATCTATATATATTTGATCAGTGGCGGATCCAGGATTTCATCTTACGTAGGTCCTTGATTTTGACTTGACGACTTAATTCAAGCAGGGAAAATTAATTAAATGGGTCGGGTCAACTTATTTCGGCCGTGTTATCGCACCCTTGATCTTTAAGGATGCCTTCGGGTTCCAACCTCTATCATACTGTCTGTTAGGATGTCAGTGTTATAGTTCGAACCCACTAACCAACTAACACGTCGTTCTAACAAAAAAAAAATGCATACATACCATAACTAGCATAAATTTAACCATATACAATACAGAAATACATTTGAAAACTACTAAATTAATATTGGCAACAATAATGTTATCATGCTTCTCTTGTGTATTTTAGATGCCAATGCAATAACATAGATTGGGCATCAAAACACACAATTTCTTTTTACTTTTATATTATAAAAAAGACATTGAAAGATATATAATCCTGATACCATTTTAAAATAAATTTGTACTCAACACAAATCCATGTTTTAAATAAATTATATAGTTTAAGGTTTAAATTGATAAATGATTTAATAATTGACGTAGATAAAAACTTAATCTTGTTTCAATCTTACAAGTTACAACCTAATTACTTCTTAAGACTTAGTACGTAGTTAGTTCTATTAAAACTTGTACTCTTTGCTAAGAAAAATGTACATTAGAAGCTGGTAAGAAAATAAACAAAAAGCATTGGAGGGCACTTCTATATAATAAACAGAAGAAAGATCAATAGGACTGTCTTGGCATTTTAGTGACACGTGACTCACAAAAGTTCTAGTTAGGGAGCATTAAACAATTAAACAATAAAAACTTCATCTTCTTCGTTTGTTTCTCTCTTTTACAGTCGCCGAAAAATTATTTTTCTCACCACCAAGTCTTGATGTTTATACAACAATAGAATAAGGTAGGTCCTAACCAGATCTTTAGGTAGGTCCTTGAAATAATTGTCACATAACCTCTAAATATCTTTCAAAACTAAGGTTCTTGTATGGTAGATCCGCACTGCATTTGATCACCATCCCTCTCATGAAAACATTTATTTATAAAATTTTTGCATACATATGATCATAGCACTATTCATGCAAATATGATCATAGAATTCATGTCTCCACATAATTGTATAAAGGATAATAATTCATGTCTCTACATAATTGTAAAATTCAAAATGCATCTAAATAACTCAAAAAATAACTAAAACACATTCACGGTGTAAAAGATAATTAGTGATTGAGCTTGATTTAAAAGATTTTTAAAAGTTCATGCAATTTTTAAGGTTATTAATATAACTTTTCATATATTAATAATTACTATTGTATTAAGAAAGAAGTATATGTACAAACTCATTGTATACAATATGCAAAAAACTATTTGAACAGTACAAAACAAAACTCTAATCAAAATTTCATAATCTAAAACGAAGAGGTATGCCTTGAGACCAAAGTCGAACCATTTTTGGTCATCTCATTTTTTTTCATTTAGCAATACTAGATGAAGTTTTAAACTAATTATTTGACATATATATGCAAAAACTAAATATTTGTAAACCTTTGATTTAACTATGGTCTCGAGTTCGAGCCTTGGTAGGTTATCCTCGACGGTATTTTTCAATTAAGGGGGTGGTATGGTGAGAAAGGCTATTTAAGATCTGCTTAGTGTGGGACCCTTTCGTTGTGCTATTAGCACACATCATACGCATCTGAGGTAAAATTTACTTATAAAAAAAAAAAGTTAAGAAGATCTTTAAAGGGTAAAAGAATTAAGAAGTAAAACTACAGGGTGAGAAAGACATAGAATAGAAATCCAGGGGAGATAATGGTAAAACATAGAAATAGGGTTTATCATTTGATGCAGCAACATCATATACTCTCGAAAATCATTTTTAAGGCAATAACAAACTAGGGTTTATCAAATCCCACTCATTTCAATTAAAAAAATGGCATTTTCATCTGCTTTTCGTCGGGTAATAAATGGATCATCTTCGATTATGACGTCACCATTTGCGTCAGCTCGTTTCAACTCAACCCTCACTGCCCCTAAGCTCTTTATCAGCGGTTCGTATACATTTACCCAGTACTACTTTCATTTGTCTAAATTATTTTAATTATCCTTACTGCTTTTTATTTTATATTTTCTATTGCGAATTAATTATCTGTGATTGGTTTCAACAACATGCCTTTGGGGATATTGATTGATGGTGGATGAAGTACAAAGTTAGGTTGCAGAACGATATAGGTTTTATTATAATGTTGTGTGCATAATTTGCAATTATAAAACAGAACCAACGAAATATACATGGACATTGAATATATAGATCAGCTTATTTGTTCGGAAATTTAGTTTGCTTTGCGCATTTATAACAGTAGTCAAGATTTTCATGTAAAAATGTTTTTCGTTGACACATTTCCTTTCTTTATATATCTCCCATAACAAGCGTTTGGTGCAAGTTGACTTTGCATATGTAAGTTGTCATCAAGAAGGCTAAGGGGGCGTTTAGTTATGAAAAACACCCTTCGTTTTCCATTTTTGTTTTTTAAGAAAACATGGAAAACAGAAAACGTGATCAAATCATAGTTTTCCAAGAAAACATAAAACACTGTTTTCTACACTTTTTTATTGTTCCCCACTTTTCCATTTTCTAAAGTTTAAAAACCTTAAATTATATTAACTCTCCCCTTACGCCTCCGCCCATGCCCCCCGTCACCCCCGCCCCACCTCCGTCAACCCCCGCCTCCACCCCACCTCCAACCTCTCACTTTATCAAGTTTATAAGAATATGTTTATAATATGGAAAATGAAAATAGCATTTTCTAGTTTTGCACGCAGCACGCGTTTTCAAAACTTTCAAAACTCTTCCATTTTCACTAGTGAGATTGATGATGTATATCTTCCGTATATAAATATGAATTTAGCAAGGCATTGTCATTGGATTGTTATAATGCTTGACGATACTTTGTTGGTGTTACTTTTGAACATCATTTGCAGGTTTGAACAGAAATACTACTGATGAAAAACTTAAAGAAGCATTTGCTCCTTATGGCCAACTTGTTGAAGGTAGATAAGCACTTTTTGTAGTTTCTCATCCAAACCCGCCCAGTTATTTCATTTGTTTGTCATCTTGTGTAACACCACAGTCCTCGTTTAACTTTGCAGCAAAAGTCATCATGGATAGAGCCACCCAAAGATCAAAGGGGTTTGGCTTTGTCACATATGCATCAATTGAAGAAGCTGAGAAGGCCCGTGAAGGAATGAATGCAAAGTACTTAGACGGATGGGTTATTTTTGTCGATCCTGCAAAACAAAGGGAATACAGACCTCCTCCTCAACCCGAATCACAGCAGTCATCTGATCTGGGTTACAAAACAAACAAGACTATCGGTTGGTGTGGCAATTAGCAGGTTCACCTTTTGCCTCTGCCATGCGGTTGATATTGTTTACAGATCGTCTTAGACATTTTGGGGTCACGTAAAAGTTATTTATTCTTAAGAAAGCTTACTATTGAAACTGCTGTTCTCGTATTGAATTTGGTAGCAGGATTCTCTGGCATTATGAAGAATTTCGTCTTGTGGCTTCTTAGTTCTTACAAAGAAATGCATGGTTTATATAATTATTGGATATTTGGCCATTATAATGGTTTTTAGAGATGTTAAGAGTATTTCTGTAAAACTTTCTAGTTTAAAAATTTGCTACCTTTAAATACCGATTTAGTTTTACATATCCATATCTACATTTTAAAAGATACACAAAGTTATTTTGTCTTGGTTTGTTATTGCATCCAATTACTTCATTAAACACGTCTGTGAAAAAAAATGCACAACCGATCGCCCAATTTCATATTTTAGGTTCCACCTTTTTCATATGATGCAAACCAAGTATATGATTTAAATCATAATTCAGTTAAATTAAGTATTTTTCAATTTTATGTTGGACTTTGTTTTCTTTTTTGTTTTGATTTTGGTTTTAGTTTCAACACATCCGTCTTGACTCACTTAGAAGTCAACATGACCGAACCCAAAATTAATTAATTTATGATCTGGAAGTAAACTTCTAATAAGCTTTGAATAAGATTTCCCAATCACCATAATAAGATTTCATTTATTTATTCTATTCACTTTTTTGCAACGTGATAAATAATATTGAATGTTACATAAATGGAAGTAACAAATGTCTAATAAAATAAAATAAAATAAATTAATGTATATCCATAAGGAAGTGATATGTTCACAAGAATTTTTATTCATACACAAAAAATCTACATATCTATAAAACAAACTACCAAATAATTAAGATTTTGAAATGATCATATTACCCCTCTTCTTTATTCACTAATTTAAACATCTTCACCTATTTACCTATAATACTCAATAAATTACAACATGGATATCAACCATAACAACCCCTATTACATCAATTAATTTGAAATAAACATATCTGAGGTAGTTTACAAGTAGATAGATTTGCTATAATATTTAATCTAAGGTTCCGGAAGTCGCTAAGTATTTCTAGGTCGACTAGGGAGTTGAGAATACTCGGGTCCATGCAGTGAGTATTCGGGGGTCAAACTCAGAGTAACCAGATCGACTTGGCATCTTACCTTGTACTCGGGCAATACTCAGCTCAACTCGAATATTAATCATTAAAAAATTAATAATAAATGTGTTTTTGGTTTTAAAAAAATTAATTTGGTTTAAGAAAAAATTAGATAAATACACTCTAAGATAACATAACATGTCAAATCACATGGTATCTTAAAATAAATAATTACTCGTAAATGTCACAATCGATGATGACTCACTTCTTTCTTCCCCACTCACATCTCACATATGACATAATACTCGTAACACTCAAAAGAATTAAAAGGTTAAGCTTTTGATTGTGCGGCTTATTTTGAAGAAGTACTTCATAAAATACCCCTGTAAAAACCAACCCTAGCTCTCTCTCGCCGACCTGCAAATTCGAATACCTCTAAATTCACATAATATTTATGTTTGCACCTCCATAATATATATTGTAGGAAGAAAGAAAGAAGTGAAGAATGTCACTGTGTTTTCATCCCCATTTTGTCCCACTTCAGTTTCCAGACTTCAATTCTCGCAAGGTCAGTCCTTCTTCTTCTTTAAAGTTAAACATTCATTCTTCGTCACTTTAGATACTAATACTACTAATATAATAATACTAATAATTATAAATGCAAGAACAGGGTAATTTGTTTATAATTAATTGCCTTTAGTTTAGATCAATTATTTACAGTGAACTCTTGAAATGATGGTATCCAGTGTGATATATCACACCGAAGTCCTTATGATACCAATATAAGGAGCTAGGAATGATCATGTAGTAAAACTCACTAAGATTCTAGATTCAAATTTCATACCAGTTGCTTATTTGTTGGGAGTCTATTAATGTATGTGATGTTTGTACTTGGTATCAAAGTCGGTGTGTTATGCATTTTTCCGCAGTTATCGGGTTCATTTTCTATTTCAAAGAGAGACTTTCGGGTATTTGCAACGTCATCGGCTGTAAAAGAGGCATCCACTTTCATCGAGGCAGCTCCAATATTTTTGCCTCAAGGACCATGGAAGCAGGTAATGAATTTGGTTAAAGAAATGCTATATGCTCGTTCATTTCATGCGTACACATAGGTATGATGACATGTGTTCACACTTATTTCTCTCACGTCACAATAACATGAGTATGAGGATTTGTATGCACATAATGTATGGAAGTTTTATCATTTCTTATTGTGATGCATGTTCTGAACTTTGCGGCACTTAAAAGATTGGATCGCTTGTCCGAACGCAAAGAAAAACCAGTTTGAGTTTTGGATATGTATTTAGTATAGTAATGATTAAATATTGGTCGAAGAGGGGTATTTGGTTACTTGAAGGGTCAATTGTAGGCTAGAAATTGAAGGTTTTTAAATTCCAAGTTTGTACAGTTCTCTAAATCTGAAAATATATCTTGTTAAGGTGTGACGTATTGGAATTCAAAGGGAGAAATGAAAGGGTTATATGTCTTGGTACATCCCGGGAAAAGAAGAAATTTGGAATTCAAGAAAACAACTTTGTTTTCTTATTTACCTTTTCTGGCTGTACATTTCCTTATGCATCATCTATCTGTGTTAAAATCTCTGCAAGGCTTAGATGCTCCACAAACAATGTGTACTCTTTGATAAACTAATAGAGATGTTATCATTTAGTTTAGGCTACTTCCATATGAAGTTGTTTATCAGTTAATGTTGCTGGTTGTGCAGACCTCTTTATGTATTGAATCTTGTAAGGATATGATCTTGACTAAAGAGTTTTCATTGTTAAGATTCCTGGTGGAGTTACTGCTGCCGAGGGGTTCAAAGCTGCAGGGATGTACGGTGGATTGCGAGCCTTAGGAGAGAAGCCCGATCTTGCACTTGTAACTTGTGATGTAGATGCTGTAGCTGCAGGTCTGTTCCTATAAATTTATGTTGGCTTTTTACTGCTTAAAGGGCCTTGATCAAGTAGGATGAAAAGAACATAGAAACCATATGCCTTGTAACTAATTACTAATGTATGGTGTATCATCATTATCCTGATGACAGTTCTTTTTCAGGGACATTTACTAAAAATGTGGTTGCAGCTGCACCTGTTCTTTACTGCAAAAGTACCTTAGAAAAATCTAAAACGGTGGGTTATCTATTTAACTTTTGTCTTCTACTTCCAAATCTCTTGAACCAGGCCACTGACTTCAATTACTCAACCTTCTAGGCTCGTGCGGTATTGATAAATGCTGGTCAAGCAAATGCTGCAACGGTAATTTTTTATTTGAGAGATTTCAATTTGTTGCCTGCAAAATGTGTTCCATATATATGGTTCAGATTCTTCTTTACCTCCGTTTGATTAATTCATGATTTAACTCAATTCACTAATGGTGAACTATGAAATTTTGTATGACTACCAGGGAGATGCAGGCTACCAAGATGTATTAGATTGTTCAAATGCCCTTGCTAAGGTATGTGAACCTTAGCAGGTTTTTGTATCTCTATTAAAATGATGAAAATGATTATGATATGTAACTTTTGAACAGTTACTTCAAGTAAGACCAGATGAAATATTGATAGAATCAACCGGTGTAATCGGTCAACGAATAAAGAAGGTATATAAGTGAAAACCCTTATTTGAATTCAGTAAGTGTGTTACTGATTTATCAAGTATCATGCCATGTGCAGGAGCCTCTACTCAATTCTCTTCCTAAATTAATTGGTTTGCTTTCATCAAGCGTCAAAGGGTAATGTTATGTTATAATTTCATGCAGCTTGCTTCATCTTATAGCATCATATCATTCCTTTTTGATTTTCCATTGATTTTAATGATACTTTTTAGTTCGATGGAAGTATCTTGTTTATTGAAAGTGAGCCCCCCTGGGTCCAAAATTTGCAACGTATGAGATGACATGTAGCTTGATAAAGAGTTTACAGTCAAATGTCTGTAAAGTATCTTAATGAGTACAACTTAGAGGAAAATCATGGATCAAAATTGAAGAAGTTGATTTCAACTTGAGTAATAAATTAGTGTTGAACAAGAAAGTGAACAGGAATCAAAACGTCACTAAAAAATTGAAGTGTTCACCTTTTTTTAGAAAATGAGGTTTTAATTATAACTACGGGTCTGCAGAGCAGATTCTGCTGCTGTGGCAATAACAACAACGGATCTTGTGAGTAAGAGTGTGGCAGTAGAGCTTGAGGTATGTATAGAAACTCTTCTTTACAAAGTATTGTATGAAGAATATGTGTTAACATTGCGGGAATATATACTCTGAAACAACTTATTCTTATCCAACAATTAATTCCAATTCCCAACAGTCAGAGAACTAGAGCCAGTACTTCTATTTTATTCTGCATTTTGATTTTTATTTGGGGCTAAAGAGAGGCCTTCACTTAATCTGAACCAATGCTTTACCACCTATGAGTATGTGCCTCTGGATAGACATCCATGTGAATTTATATCTTGTTTTAAACTTTAAAAAAAATGTCCATATATAATGAAATCTCCATAATATGGTGAAAAACAAATGGTTTTGCAAAACCTGTTTGATAATAATTATAATATATTTACTATTCTTAAAAGTGAGACAATATAAATACATTTTCATTGACTAAAATTGACAATCAAATTTACTTTTCTATTTGAATTATGCAGGTTGGCGGAACCCGTATAAGAATCGGGGGTATGGCAAAAGGTTCCGGAATGATCCACCCAAATATGGGAACGCTTCTTGGGGTATGTAACTATGTTTCACAAGATGTGTTTCTCAGAATATTCTTAAAATAAAAACTGATTGAGACTCTGAGACGGTATAAAACACCCTAATAAACACTGAGAACAAAAACTATGTTCTTAACCCATTTCCTCTTGTTGATATTTTTCAGGTGATAACCACTGATGCCCTTGTAGATGCTGATGTCTGGCGAAAGATGGTACAGGTTGCTGTAAATCGAAGTTTTAACCAGATAACTGTGAGTAGCAACCATTTGTGTTAAACTTGATTGTCAGAGCATTGAGCCTCCAAGATTGAAGTTCAAATGCATACAGACCTGTAAATAGTTTTTGGATCTTAAAGTTACAGCATTTTTTTTATCTGAATATTATAAATTTCAGTTATGATAATAAGCTAAAATAAACACTTTATCACCCTCAAATTCAGTAGTGGAGTCAGAAAATCTTTGAAGAGGGTACATTTAGGACGTGCAAGTGGTACTTTCAGATATTTAACCAACAATCAGGCTCTCACACTAAACTTTGTTCTATACAATTGTAGGTAGACGGAGATACCAGCACGAATGATACCATTATTGCTTTGGCTAGTGGTCTATCTGGATCAAACAAGATATCGGCACTACACACTTCTGAAGCCAAACAACTGCAAATGTGCCTAGATGCAGTACGTACCAATGCAGCTTTTTATTCAAAATATGACAATTTCCCCCATGTAAGTCATTATGTTAACAATTACAGTGTTGCTCGATCTTCTTCAGGTAATGCAAGGGCTTGCCAAATCAGTAGCTTGGGATGGAGAAGGGGCAACATGCCTTGTAGAGGTCACAGTAACTGGTGCAGGTAGTGAAGCAGAAGCCGCTAAGGTTGCACGTTCAGTCGCATCTTCATCACTTACCAAGGCACGGTGATATTTGTATATGTGTATGTTATGAAATCTTTTCTGATAATTTCAAGTGGTCAGTGATTTTCGAGTTTATCAGGCTGCAGTATACGGTAGGGATCCAAATTGGGGACGTATAGCATGTGCTGCAGGGTATGCAGGAGTTCCTTTCGACTCAAATGCACTCAGAATAGCACTCGGAGATATCCTGCTTATGGATAGAGGGCAACCACTTCCATTTGATCGGTAAGACCAACCTTTATCACGCGCTCAAACATTTTTAGCAGCTCCTTTTGGATGCACAACTCTTGATGGTCGGGCTAGTTTTGTCTGAATTGTAACCATCCATTGGGCTTTGCCAAATTTCAGCAGGTTTTATGGATAAAAAATGAAGCTCTAGACTTAAGATCATTTTCTTTTTTTACCCGTTAGAGATTAAATACAACCCAAATCAGCTCATTCATAAAGGGTCAAAACATTTTAAATGTTAAAAGTCTGAAACCTGTTTCAGGTCTGCAGCTAGTAATTACCTCAAGGAGGCTGGTGAAGCTCATGGCACCGTCAAAATTCAGATCTCTATAGGTAAGTTACTTTGTGAAGTCAACATGCTCGTATACAGCTTGACCATTTTCATTGCTGACATCTAAGGGTCTAAACTGACATGGTAAAACTTTCTTTTTGACTCAATAGGAGATGGACCTGGAACAGGATTAGCTTGGGGGTGTGATTTAAGTTATGACTATGTGAAGATCAATGCTGAGTACACCACATAAAGTTTGGGGTGCCATTTACTCTGCCAGCTTTTTTTCATACAATTGTGGTGTTTGAAGAAAACTCAAGCTTATTCGTAAGTTAAGTAGTGTATTTTTTTTTTTTTTTTTCTTGCAAAGACGCCGGATAGTTTGTGATTGGCTAAATTCGAATCCCATCAGATAGTTTGTGATTGGGTAATTTCAAATCTCATCAGCATGTTAATGCATTTTGTTTGGTTAGTCAATATCGCCATTGAAATGCTACATAAGAGCATACACACAAGTTAAGCGTTTAAAAGGTCCATTACTTTAGTCTGTTTTACATTGTGGAACACACAAGTTAAGCGTTTAAAAGGTCCATTACTTTCGTCCGTTTTACATTGTGGAATTTTTTTACATTACATTCCACAAAATAGAAACAAATTTGGTGGAAATTAGCTATTAATGCGTTCTTTCTAAGCCTACCACTGACCAAAGAACATGGTCTTCCTTTCTGCTATTTTTATTTCATTTTCTAACTGTTGCATTTGTGAAACATATTTTTGGCAGTTTTTGGTCAACTATAGATTATACCTGATTAATGATTGAGTAGCAACCAATACGATTACGTAGGGAAAAAAATTAATTGTTACAATAGATGTTAATGATACTATTTTTACAATGAATAAAAACATTGACCTCAAACCAACCATGCCTACTTTGTTAACTTGATCCTGCCATGGGATCTCATTTTTCACATTTGATACAAGCCCTAATTAGATGCTATTTTCTATCAGCATTCAAAATACAAGATTTTTAGTGACCAAAGGAAAACACAATTAAGATGACAGATAAGTCATGCCAATAGTTTGTGGTGTATTCTCATAGCTTGGGGTGGTTAAGGTAGATATGGCATAGTTGGTTATAAAATGTGTAGTTTCAATGATCAAACACTTAACCAAGCTGATAAACTACAAACCGGATAATTAACCAACCTATAAAGCCAAAGAAAACAACTACACAAGCAACTTAACACAATATACAACACAGCCACAGCACATAAAATGATACTCGTATAATCTTATTTTCAAACTAACCAACCTATGAAGCAAATCACTGTTTTAAAAACTATACACCGCACAACTTGGCTTCCAAAAACAAATCTGTTGCATAAGCAACTTGCCCTTGACAACCTGATCCACCATATATGAA
This sequence comes from Erigeron canadensis, assembly GCF_010389155.1. NCBI lineage: Eukaryota > Viridiplantae > Streptophyta > Magnoliopsida > Asterales > Asteraceae > Erigeron > Erigeron canadensis. The sequence continues at coordinate 36,639,108 of NC_057766.1, forward strand.
CACACAAAAAGGAAAAACCATATTCTATTGAGCATATCATAATCAATTGCCATGACACTGACACATATCATAATCATTGGAAATAAAATTTAAAAAAAAAAAAAAAAAAACTCATCAGAGAAAGGCCATAATTTCTGAATATTCCAATTTAATTAAAAGACTTGTTCATCTTCTTTCACACATCTAAAACCATCAGAGCTTGTATTTCAAATACAGAGACTATATAGAACTACAATAGCCCTAAAAAGTAGCTTCACCTAAGAAAAACACATTCAAACTCTAGTTCTAATTACATTCAACAGTAGTCAGTGACTAAGCTTTTTTGGGTGATTTTGTGGCCTTTGATGGAGACTTTGAGTGTTCCTTTGCTGCCTTGTCATGCGCCTTCTTCGGCAAAAGAACCGGGTTAATGTTGGGCAACACACCACCATGTGCAATCGTCACGCCTGATAGTAACTTCCCAAGCTCATCATCATTCCTTATCGCCAATAGCACATGCCTTGGTATTATCCTGTTCTTCTTGTTGTCTCGTGCCGCATTCCCAGCCAACTCCAATACCTATTCACAACCCACAATCATATTATAAAAGCCCAAATTATTACAGAGATACAAAAATCTATATACACATACAGTTATATGAACAACATTTTTAGGTTATTTTCAGAAAAGTAAAACACAAACATTAGATACAGAACAATATACGCATATATTGATACAAAAATATGAACACATAGAAGCCGTTCAAAAAAAAATACACATAACATACACACACACACACACACATATATATATACATATATATTATACAATCAGATCTGGTTATAAAAATGTCCAACTTGATAAACTAGAAATTGCAAAATAAGCATAACCAAACCCTAACCCTAAGAGGAAATAAATCAAATGTAACTAATTAATTAACAAAAATGAAGCAATTATAATAATATATACCTCAGCAGCAAGGTACTCAAGAACGGCGGCGAGGTAAATCGGAGCTCCGGTACCGACACGTTTAGCATACCGACCATTTTTGAGGTACCGACCAAGTCTACCGACGGGAAACTGAAGACCGGCTTTCACGGACCTGGAAACCGGTTTCTTCTTTGGACCACCGGCCTTTCTTCCTGCTGCGCCCTTTTTCACACCACCTGCTTCCATTTTTGAATTTTTTTGAGAAATTGAAAATGAGAATTAGTTTTTTTAGAGGGAAATGAAATGTTTTGTTGGTGGTGATTTGATGGGGGAGTGTGTGGTTTATATATGTATTGCCGATTTGATCGCTCTTTTGAAATGATGGTTTTCTTTGTGGTGTAATGGGGTTGTGGCCGTCGGATTGGATTTGATCGACGGGTGATGGTGGGAGATTTATGATCCGCGTGAAATTGAATTAGCCAATCAGAAGAAGGCAGTATAATTGGAACGAATGATTAACATAAATAGTCCATGTATTGTCCTAATTCTACAAAGTTGGATCCCTATTTCAAAAAATTTACATCTTCGGTCAATATTATTGTCTAATTATAGTTTGATGTTAAAGTTTTATTTTGTTTTTGATCTAACTTGACTTTTCCGTTTTTCGATCTATTTTTACTCTTACACCTGCCATTATTTTTTCTCTAAAACCAACCAAAATCTAAAATCATGTTGGGGAAAATTCTGAAAAAAGAGCAATACTTGATGTTCTGAAAGGCGTGTATAACACTTTCAGATGAAATCTATTTGGTGGTTCACCCCAAATGAATTGATTGGCTACAATTCAGATAATTAAAGAACGAAAGTGTGTGTGTGTTTATGAGAGGATTTCGAACCAGAAGAAGTAACCAGTACATGGAATATACATATATCGTTATAAGGCTTGGAAACTTCCTTTAGGCAGTTTTCAACTTACAAATTGCCAAATTCGGTCTTTCAGGGTTCGAAATAGGTAGATACCTCTTCACTTGAATCAACTTTTCCAAAATTGAAAACAATTTTGTGGTTGTCTGACACATCCAAGACTTTATGTACATTCGGTTAACATTCTCAAAATTGGATTTTAAGATTTTCAGTTTGAACACCATCTTCTTGTTTAATAGAACCTTCACTTCTTTTTTAAAATGATGCTTTAACATTTCCTACAATAATATATTTAAGGTTTGTATTGTTAAATATAGTAATATATGTTAAACATTTGAATTTTTTACATCGATTATATTAGAATAAACCAAATATACCTCATAATTTTCATCACAAATTTGGTATGATGTTTTTTGGATAAGATTTGAAACTTGTTGATCATTCATTTTCACTCCAACAACACCATTGGCGTCTACAAAATCCTAACTTGCACATTATACCTACAAAATAAATCAAAAACAGAGTTAAAATTTCACCTTGTAACTGAATGATTATAGAGTTTTAATATGTAATATATACATATATATATATAGGAACTCCTTTTTTGTTACATGAACAGCAAAACCACATGTTGTTGTCCCTTAAAGCATCAAGAATGTCCAATGTATCGATGTAAAGACTTGTCAATTTAACTTCTTGAGCACAGTTGACGCATTCCATAGAATACCATAGCTGGTCAGTTGGAATAAAAACGATTGTTGCAACAACAGCCACTTGATCAAACTGTTCAAATTAAAATGTTTATACATTATAATGTTAAAAGAAACTAGTTATAAATTTGAAAGAACATTATGTTGTGTAATCTAATTGTACCACTTTCATATTTTTAAGGTCTGAGATACATATGGCTGGACAATCATCAAATATCTAACTGTAGTGACGAGTCGTACTGACATTCACAAAGAGATGATTTGTAACCAACACTCCCAAAACGTAACATAAACCTGCATAAAATCACAGTATATTGTGCTGATATGTTGGTGTTGTAAAAATTGTATTTGATAATAAAATTGTTATAAATACGTATCTTGCGTGTCAAGAGGTCCGAAACTATCAGAAGACGCGAACAATTTACTTCCTTTGTCAGTGGCGCTTATAATAGGAACGCCTAACCAATTCGTAAAGATTAGTCAATGCAATTTTTGTTTACATGGATTATTCAAAATATAATAAATTCAATATATAATTATACGTACCATTATGCTTGCTTATTGAAGCCAGTTGTAGAATAATGATTACATATGATTTTGATGATGACATTAGATATGTAGACATTTGCTTAGTCATTTCACCAAACAATTTGCGTTTAATCCTTAGTCATGTAAAGAAAAATATTAAAGTAAATAGCAAATATAAAGGGTAAGATAAACACATATAGCTATAAATGTAGTGTAAACATGTTCACTAACAAAGAATATACAAGAATCAAACTCAATCTCTGTTTTTCATCCTCAGTGGTATTTTCCAAAGTATCGTGCGAAACAATTCCGTCAATGATATCTAAAACTTGAAAATTACATAGTTAGATATATACTAATATATTTGTAAGTTAGAGTTCAAATACTATTATATAAGAAAATCAAAAATATAATCAGTGCTAAAAATAGAAGAGCATAACAAAGAAATATGAGTTATCAAAATCCACATCAAGTATGTCTTGGAATTTGTTGAACTTCAAGACATATTTTGAACTCATTCAAAATTACATAAATGCAATATATGATTAGGATGGATATCCATTTGAAACATAAATTTATTGAGAGTTTAGAAAAGCCTCGAAACTTCCATGAGCACCAATAAAAGACAAATAAATCAAATAAAAATAATGAAACCAAAAGCTAATCAATGTCGATTGTTAAGTCACGGGTATGTTTGGCACAAACGCTTAGAGTTGGGATTGTGGTTCAGGGCTTGGAGTTGGGGCTATGGCTAGGGGTTTGTAGCTGAAGTTTGAAAATGAGGCTAGAGGCCGGGGCTTCTATTTCAACCTTTCTTACACAAACTTTTATTTTAAATACCTTTTGGGGCTTATAAGAGCTTTCGGGGTTAGGACTTTTGATTTCAAATGAACAACCAAACAGGGCTATAACTTTAAAAAGGGCTTACATTTAAATGCTTGGGGCTTTTAAGCTCCTAAAAACCTCCAAAAACCCCTTACCAAACAAATACAATATGTATTCCACCATATACCATAGGATTATAGAAGTGGAAATAATTAATTGACTAAAGTCAAAGGAGGCCTAAATTAGCAAAAGAACTTTGGAGCTATTATGGTAACCCTTAGTTACGTCTCTAGAATGAAAATCACGTATGTCTGAATTTAGTTTGACTAGAAAGATTTTTCTCCCTTATTCCGCGTCAGGTTTTCACAAAGCATCATATATATCAAGTCGAAATTCTTTTTTCATATGAGTTATTTCATAAAGTACCTATTAACACTTTAGCAAAATTCCCGTAAGATTCCATAGTTATATCTTACCATAACATTAATTCGACATCTATTCTGACCAATATAGTAATTATAAACAAATGAAATGAATTTTATTATTGTACAATTCTTACTATATACAAGCATTGATTTTTGGTAAATCTCATTTGTTTCCTTTTTTTCCCGATTTTAAACTTTCTTTCACAACCATTCTTAAATCTTGCTAAATTTTAGTTTGTTGGGATATTATTATTACACAATAGCACTATTGGTAAAAATCTTTTAATAAGTTTAGTGTTTTAAAGATTAAATATTTTGATATAAAAATGAAAGAAGAGTGACTAAAACTTTAAAAGTTTGGTGGTATGCTACTAATTAATCATTAGGATAAAAAGAAGAGCCTATGTGTCTTTTTGAAATTTCTTATTTTATAATTATTGGATCTAAGATTAAAAAATTACGTGTATCTAATTATAGTATACCTTAATCCCATATGAAAAGTCCAACCAATTGCACGTTAAACCAAAAATACAAAGATGACAAGAGAACTAGGGGTTTGTTTTGGTGCATGTGAGTTACGTGAGTAAGGGTTAGGGCTACCACGGACTTACATTAGATCGAAAATTCTTTTAGTAAGCATATAAAAAGTTATGATTGGACATATGTTATCTAAGAGATTGAGCCTATGTAAATTATAAAATAACTCTTGTGAAACATTTAAAGTAAACAAGTTGTGTTTGTGTGTCTTGTATCTCATAAGAGTCTTTATGTCGATTTCAGGTGATGAAACATCTTCCCTTGGATAACCCACCTTAATCCGAGATGTTGAAATTGTTGAGATAGATTATAAAATGGTTCGAAACAACACATATTTTGTAACTATTTATTAAAAGTCGGAGTACAAACTAATGCGTTCATTCATATACTCAAAACATATGGACAAAGAGATGTCATGGACTCATGTAAGCCCATAGATCGTAAATAGGCCCAGTCCAAATCTACGTTCGTAAATCGTAAGAGACGGGGCGTAGCGTTGACCAAGCCAATAATAAATCAATTTTAATTTCCTGCTTATATATCTTCTTCATTCATCGTCATCTATCCATTCATTCACCATCTCAATTTCTCACTGCACAAATTTTATAAAAAAACACCGACCCTTATTTATCGGCAATCCAATCATGTCTTTGAATCCCGATCATCGACTGTCCATTCTCAAATTCACCTGACCCCACCATCATCGATCCAATCAAATCAGATTCTTAATTAATATCTACCGATCCAATTTCTTAATCTGAAGGGTTTGTTGATTAAATTTCAAAAAATTATTTTTAAAAATAATAATAATAATTAATCAGGGGGGTGTTTAATAGCATCGAAAAATGCCTTCGGTGCTGTGGATCGATTTCATAATACCTCCTTGTTTAGCTAGTAGTATAAAATCTAATAATTACGTAGGTCGTAGTTGTTCTCATCGTATGAAACGTAAGCTTGAAAAAGGTGATCGTCGTGGTAATCTTATTAGTTAACAAATCCCTCCCCTCCCCTTTTTATTTAATATTAATTTATTAGTGTTTTTGATAATTTTATCGTATTAACACCGGTCAATCAGCTATATCAATTTCTAGATATTCTCTTTATTATTATTGTGATATCGAATTCGATAAGCGAAAACCGACTTTTGAAATACCTGATTGTTTGTTTGGTGAAGACCCCAGATCTCTAAAGGTACTATCTTTTTCCATATATATTAATTTTATTATTAGTTTTTGTGTATCTATATGTTGTATATGTGTAATTAATTATGATAGCATTGTGTATAAGTGTAAATATTGCTTAACTTAATTGAATGGCTTAACAAGATTATATGTATTTTAGTTCTTTTTGTACATGTGTTTTTTAATTGATCACATGAAGAATAAAACTGCGTAGCCCCATGTATAGAATTTTAAGCGAAAAAGAAGAAGAAGAAGAAGAAGTAGGTAGTTTAGTACTTTAGTTAGGCGTTGCCATGTGTATTGATAGATACAAATACGGGATATGCTAAAAGTTAGTATCTTTTTTGCACCCTGCTCATTGTTATTTACTATATACGGGGGCTGTATCTCAAACGTGCCAAAACCTGTCAAGGATTTTACATCTGCATGTGATTCACTAGGCTCTAGTGTAGATTGTACTCGTACCATGACAACCCACTCTGCCTACATTAGCTACCTTTAAAAGATTTGAGTTAACGTCTGTTAATCAGCATATGGCAGTGCAAAGTTTGTAAGATTTAAAAAAATGGAGATTCTTTGACAAGAACTGTGCTGGATATGAGACACTGTTACTTTAAATATGCATGATGTGTTTATCTTACTTCATTTTTCTGGAATAGGTTTCTTGTAATATTTCCGTGTTTGGAGCGTTAACAGTGCACCCTATTGTTGTGGGATCTTCAGTTTCTGTGAGCTTCAGTTTCAGCTTTTGATTGATGTCGATGGACATATGCTCTCGAAATTGTTTGTCTTCTACTAATAATACCAATGATCTTCGTGGGTTTTGTTCGAGTACTCTAGAGTCTACCCATGGAGTCTTTAAAGCTCTTTCTGTGGATGAAATTAGTGTTGATATGACCAAGTTTCTGAATATACAAGACGCCCAAGAGGACGATTCAAGTTCCTTGCCGCCCCATAAAAGTTGTGACTTTCAGAAAAATTCCGAGTATGACAAGTCTAGTCAAAGCAAAATATTGTCCCAAGCTACTGAGAAATCACTTGGCAAGCTTGCCACGTGTTCGTCTTCAAGTAAAACATTGTCTCCTGAAGACGCCATCACTAGTGAAGTATCTAAACAGGGTGACAACATTGAATCTCTTAGTCCATCCGAGCTTCCTTCCACATCTATGCCAGTAAGTATCTTTTTCTTATGATTGTTGAGATTTATTTGTAATTTCTCTATTATTTCGTTGGTTATTATGTTTGTAATGCGGCAACTATGACCCATTTACTTATGAATTGTTATAGTTCTAACCGTTCGTATAAACGAGTTAGCCAAAAAAGCGAGCTGCCGAGCTGGTCAAACTGGTTAAAAGCCACCCATAATGGCAAGGGGCTTTTGGGGGCTTTTAGAAGCTTAAAATCCCCATCTTTAAATTTAAGCTCCTTTTAAATTGGTAGCCTGTTTGGATATGCATTTGAGATAAAAAGCCCCACTCCAAAAAGCTTTTAAAAACCCCATAACCATAAGATCTTTAAACTAAAAGCTTGTGTCAGGAGGTTTTGAAAAAAGCCCCAGCTTCCAGCCTCAAGCTCTAGCTCCAAGCCCCTAACCACAACCCCAACTCAAAGCTTTTGTGCCGAACATATATAGATATAGATTATATTGATGTATAAACGCTTCTAGTCATTTTATTTAAAAAATAGTACTCCTAAACACCATATTTGGGATCAGAGGCGGATCCAGAAAAATGACTAGTAGTAGAAAAGGAAATGCTTGCTGTCACCCATATATTATTCTTTTCTCGCCTTCGTCTACCTTCTCCCTCAATCCCCTGTTTCTTCTTCTTCCTTTTTTCTTATATGACTGAAACTGCTGCTACTTCTCTTCACAATGGTTTTTCTTGGTTTCAATCAAAAAAGTTGAAGTAACGAGGGCCATACCAATTTGGGTTGGGGGCATTATCATAAACAAACTAAAAAACCTATAAAAATGGCATTACCCCCCGTAACTTGTGAAGCGGATCCGCCCCTGTTTGGGATACTAACACCAACAATTATCAAACAATTTAGGCGTTATGCCTTGACCCTAACCCACCCATTTTGTCTCTCTATGTTGTTGTACTATAAGCTCTTTCTCTTTCTCATATCTCTTGAGTTTTCTCACAGACGCATCTTAAGCCAGTATCCGCCATGAAAGGCAGCCGTGAGAAAAGGGGAGTTGCTCCGCCAGTGAAGTTAACAGTAAAGTGGGCTCCAGATGTTTATGACCCCATTCCTACTTCAGTGTCACATGTGGTAACAAGCAGCAGGTCTTCAAGGCACAGCAAGAAGAATTCGAGAAACAAGCAAAAAAGCGTGAGCAAATCATCACGTGGAAGCAAAGGTAAAGAGAAGAAACAAGTTAGAAAACGTGGCGGACACTCTTCGGGAATGAGTTACAAGCTGGACCATGAAGAGGAGCTGGTTGATTTTTGTGAGCATGGGCCTCAGCCAGGCGGAATTGATTTTCATGTCAGGAATCCGGATCAGTTATGTGGAAGTAGTTTTCTTAAGAGCTATGGAACACGTTTGCATCTCTCATCGGTTGCAGAAGCTACCTAGCTTTCTGCAACAAACACAACTGGTTCGTGTTACTTATGTGTAAATAAATAATAAGGCTGCGATTTTGTTGGTTAGTGTGAAAACTTTTAAGAATCTCCTATGAGTGTTCTCGACTGGTACTGCGACAAGTATGGTTCTATTTTTGTAGATATTGTGTACGTTGATTGTGCCCTATGGTTCTGTTTCTCAATGAAGGGTTAAGTGTTTATTTTGTTCTAGTTATGAGCTTTAGAGCTTGGCTGTGTGTTTTGGATCGACAATAGGCTATGCAGTTATCGAATCCATAATACACAATGCTAAAACGGGCTGTATTGATTTTACTTGAGCATGTTTTTATTATTTATTAATAAAGTGTTAAATTGATTACAATCACTATATTACATGCTCTCTTCATCCAATTATGTTATTTATGACTTGAAAATCGTGTTCTATATTTATGACCAAAAAAACTTTCGGTTTCAATTACAAAGAATGAAAGAAATGTGGAAAACTAAAAAAAGAAGTCACTGTCTAATGAATGGAATAATATTCTTTTCAAAACTTCCATCATAGAAAAGTTATTAAACATTAATATAGGAACAATTTAATACGAAGTAGTTAGGAACCAATCAAATTTATATGGTTCTTGTACGATTATTTTACAACCACACTATGACCTTATCTTGCATTTTAACTCGATATATATGTTGGACTGAAATTACCTCACCATCAAATTAAATCTCTCCCCATGACAACCTACCGAAAGAAATTCTTGATTGTCGCCTATGCAGGGCTAGGCCACATCAATCCAGGTCTTCGGTTCGCCAACCGCATAGTCAAAATGGGAGTTGACGTCACCTTTTGCACGAGTCTCTCTGTTGTTAAACGCATCGACAAAGAAACCGTCCCTCATGGTCTAACGTTTGCCCCATTCTCTGACGGCCATGACAATGGAAGACAACCCACAACCAGCCAACAACAATATATCTCAGATTTTGAAGCAAAAGGTACTTGTGCTGTCGCAGAAACTATTTGTTCTGAGAAAGATGCAGGTCAGCCATTTGACCTTTTAGTCTATACTACTGTGCTACCGTGGGCAGCCCGTGTGGCAAATGCTCACGGTATCAAATCAGCCCTTTTGTGGTGTCAGTCAGCTACTATTTTAGATGTTTATTACTACTATTGCAATGGATATCAGAATTTGATATCCAGCAATAACGACAACCCAACGTTCCCAATCGATTTGCCCGGACTGCCACCACTAACTATTGCTGATTTATCATCGTTTATGTCAGCATCAAGTCCAAAGGAATACGATTGTATTCTACCAATGTTGTTAGATCATATATATGTACTTGAGCTATCTCCAACTATACTGGTTAACACTTTTGATGAACTAGAATATGAGTCCATTAGAGCCACCAAGAAACTGGAGTTTATTCCTATTGGACCTTTGATCCCCTTGGAATTCCTAGACGAAAAAGACTCATCAAAAAGCTCTTTAGGCATGGATTTCTTTGACAAACCAACAAATGACTACATCCAATGGTTAAACACAAAAGATAAGTCAACGGTTGTGTTTGTTTCTTTTGGAACTATAGCCACTTTCTCGTTGGAGCAGTTGGAGGAGATAGCAAATGGATTGTTGGAGATTGGTAGGCCGTTTTTATGGGTAATAAGAGACGACGAAAAAGCAAAAAGACTGAGCAAGATAGAGGAATTGGGAAAAGTAGGGATGATAGTGAATTGGTGTTCTCAAGTGGTGGTGTTAAGCCACCAAGCAATAGGGTGTTACGTAATGCATGGTGGGTGGAACTCCACGACCGAGTCATTGGTGGCCGCTATTCCTACGGTGGTGTTCCCACAATGGTCGGATCAACCAAACGACGCAAAGATGTTACAAGATGTTTGGAAAACCGGGGTAAAGGTGAAAAACAAAGAGGGGGTTGGAATGTTGGAAGGGAAAGAGCTTAAAAGGTGTGTGGAAATGGTGATGGGAAATGAGGAGATGAAAAGAAATGCTGAGACATGGAGTGCGTTGGCAAGAAAAGCTCTTAGCAATGATGGATCATCTACTATTAACCTTCAAGCCTTTTTGGAAAATGTTTGAAGCTTATTACTAGTATTTGTATATACGATATTTGCCTTTAATATATTTATAGTTGCTATATGTTGTATGTGATGCATTGAAAAATATCGATAACTATGTAAAATTTTATGAGATGATATATAAAATTCGACTCATAATGGAGGCCGGTCTTATTAGTGTTTATTTAATTTGGTGTTTGTGTTTTGGGTTTTCAGAAAGTTATGCAGTTATCGAATCCAAACTGCACAAGGATAAAACAGGTTGTTCTGATATTGCTTGTTGCGTGATTATATTTTCTATTGATTAAAACCGCTATATATATATATATATATATTACATGCTCTCTTCATCCAAATAACCGATCGAAGAGAAAGAGTGATTTATGTCTTGAAAATTCTGTTCAACGTAATCAACACTCAACAACTTCAAAGTAAATCACATTCTTCAACTTATGAGTCGCTATGTGTAGGTCTACGTGTTTTAGTTTATACAAAAATACAATATCGTGTACTTGTACTGTGATATTAATTAAACATCCCCTTGGTATTAGACTATTAACAAGGAATTAATGGTTGTATCGGAGCTTTATATCTAGTAGCTGATTTAAAGTAATATTTACATTAACACAAATGACCACACCTTAATAACAACAATATATAAATCCCATAGGGATTTATACCGCGTACCATACATTTAAGTCTAAGAGTCTTCTAGGAATGAAGTTAATTAAGGCCCCCCTTCGTAAAGTTTTATCATTGCATTTTGGGGAAAAAGGTTAAGAAATTGTTTCAATAATGGGTTATATCATCAATTGTTAGTTGTTTTGTCACCGACCTCTTTAGAGTTTTAGGCTTCTAGCATAGAAAAATGAAAAACTAAAAAGAAAAAACAATGTTTATTACATAAAATAATTCTTTTCAAAGCTTGTAGTATAAAGTAGGGATGGTACTGATCTTGGTCCAAAAATCACCAAAAGATGGTACTGACCATGGTCTCATATGAAATTGTATTAATACGAGTTAAAACTTTCCAGTGTTTTTCATGATATTGTACTAGTTCTGAAAATAAAAATAAAAATAAAAAGGGATACTTTTTTAGGCCCAACTTAAAATTTAACATCACTACAACTCTACAAGAGCTCAAGACGACATCAAAATTTTGAGAAAAAATGCTGATCCTAGTAGAAAGTCATTCAACTTTAATATAGAAACAATTTTAAAATAATTTTAGGAACCAATCAATTAACCTTATATGGTTCTTGTACAACCACACTATCACTGTGCCTTATCTAGCATTTTGACGCATATACATGTTGGAGTGAAATTACCTCACCATCAAATTAAATCTCTCCCCATGACAACCTACCGAAAGAAATTCTTGATTGTCGCCTATGCAGGGCTAGGCCACATCAACCCAGGTCTTCGGTTTGCCAACCGCATTCTCAAGATGGGCGTTGACGTCACCTTTTGTACGAGTCTCTCTGTTGTTAAACGCATCGACAAAGAAACCGTCCCACATGGCCTAACGTTTGTTTCATTCTCTGACGGCCATGACAACGGTAGACAACCAACCACCAGCCAACTAGAATATATGTCAGACTTTGAAACAAAAGGTACTTATGCTGTTGCAGAAACTATTAGCTCTGCGAAAAATGCAGGTCAACCATTTGACCTTTTAGTCTATACTACTGTGCTATCATGGGCGGCCCGTGTGGCAAATGCCCACGGTGTTAAATCAGCTCTTTTGTGGTGCCAGTCAGCTACTATGTTAGATATCTATTACTACTATTGCAATGGATATCAAAACTTGATATCCAGCAATAACGACAACCCCACCTTTCCAATCAATTTACCCGGACTGCCACCGCTAACCATTGCTGATTTATCATCGTTTATGTCATCTTCATGTCCACAAGAATACAAACTTTTTCTACCATTGGCATTAGAACATATTTATGTACTTGAATTATCTCCAATTATACTGGTTAACACTTTTGATGAACTAGAATTCGAGTCCATTAGAGCCACCAAGAAACTTAAGCTTATTCCGGTAGGACCTTTGATCCCATTGGAGTTCTTGGTAGACGAAAAGGACTCATCAAAAAGCTCTCTAGGCGTGGATTTTTTTGACAAACCAACGGATGATTACATCCAATGGTTAAGCACAAAAGAAAAATCGACGGTTGTATATGTTTCTTTTGGAACTATAGCTACTTTCTCGTTGGAGCAGTTGGAGGAGATAGCAAATGGATTGTTGGAGATTGGTAGGCCGTTTTTATGGGTGATAAGAGACGACGAAAAAGCAATAAGATTGAGCAAGATAGAGGAATTGGGAAAACTAGGGATGATAGTGAATTGGTGTTCTCAAGTGGTGGTGTTAAGCCACCAAGCAATAGGGTGTTATGTAATGCATGGTGGGTGGAACTCCACGACCGAGTCATTGGTGGCCGCTATTCCTACGGTGGTGTTCCCTCAATGGTCGGATCAGCCAAACGACGCAAAGATGTTACAAGACGTGTGGAAAACCGGGGTAAAGGTGAAGACCACAGCGGGGGGTGGAATGTTGGAAGGGAAGGAGCTTAAAAGGTGTGTGGAAATGGTGATGGGAAATGAGGAGATGAAGAGGAATGCCGAGAAATGGAGTACATTGGCAAGAAAAGCTCTTAGCCATGGTGGATCATCTACCATTAACCTTCAAGCCTTTTTGGAAAATTTTTGAAACTTACTTACTAGTATTTGTGTACTTGCCTTTGATATATAGTTGCTAATTTGCTATGTTGTGTGTGATGCATTTATAAATATTGATAGGTATGCAAAATTTGATGTGATGATATACAGATCTCGACTCAAATGAACAAAGTGACTTTTCACATTTGTGTCATAGTTAACACTAAAAAAAAAACCATATATGCATATCTTTGGTGTTGCATTTAGCCATTAGTTGTACACAAGCAACGACAACATTAACATTGTTATTTCCAATCTAAATGACGACGCATCAATTCCCACTCCACAAAAGAAAAGGAAATAGACCGCTAGCAAGCCGTCACCCCTCACCCATCACCATCGGTTGCTATCTATTGTCGTCACCATTGTCAGGGCTGTCTTTGAGGTTAGGCAAAGAAGCTACAAGCACATGGCTGACAGTAACGGCAAAAAAATTAAGTTTTACAACTTTAAGTTACAACAACAACAACGGTACTCAATCCAAGCGAGTGTCCGAGTATGAGGGAGGTATGACGTAGATAGCTTTACCCCTACTCTAGGTAGAGAGGCTGCTTCCTAAGGACCTCCGGCCCAGGGCTTTACCCTTTATAAAAATAATCTCGACGGCTTCGCCGGAGAAGAAAGCCGGAGTCTCAGATCTAGATCTCTAGAGAGAAACTAGAGAGAGACTCAACGGTTTCTATACGAATCAAAAACCGATTGGTGTTACAACTTTAAGTTACATCATCTTTTATTATTTTAAGCCTAGATAAAAAAATTAATAGCACAATAAGTGAAAGTTTGATATAAAAAAATGATAAATCAATAAAGATCAAGTTAAAATTCTATAACATCGAGGATATATGTTTTTATTTTGCCTTGAACCCAAATTTCAGCTGTTATTTTCGACGACGGTCTTGGCCATCACAACCACCCTCTCGACGCTGTTGGCATCTATCTGCGTGAGTTCCCTCTAATAGTTTTTAAATTATCTACGAAAATAAGAATTATACACTATTAATATATTAACTTAGATGATTATATAAGTTAAAAATATCATTATGTATAAAAGTAAAAGATTATACAAATTAAGAATATCATCACTATGTATAAAAGATTGACAATGACAATATCATCATCACTATAAAATGATTAAGTTTTTCTTAATATAGTTATTTATTTATTTTTACCAAATCTAGTACATATTAAAATCAAATTAAATTATTAAATACTCCGTGGTTAAGCTAAATTCAGTAGAAAATATTGAAGGAATGAGCGACCACTTGAGGCTGCTTCTCTCAATATTGAGTTAATAAAAATAATAGATCTATTTTCCTTTTGTAATCTTCTGGTAAAACTACAATTTCCATACATACAATCATACATATATATATATATTCCTGTATCTATATATCTATAAATATCTCCCGTTTTTATTTTATTTTTACATGTGATGTGATCAGAGTTAGAAGAAGAAGAAGAAGAAGAAAGGATTAAAAGAAGCGAGAGCTAGGTTGTTTTTTTGTTACATTTAATTAATTACAAAAAATGGCTGCTCCACCTGTTAGGGCTCGAGCAGATTACGATTATCTCGTTAAGCTTCTCTTAATCGGCGATAGCGGTATCTATTTATTTATTTAAAATCTCGCTTTAAGTTTGTTTTTTCTTTCCTGTGTTATTGATTTTCTTATTACGGTTGTGACATAAAAATTAAATATTTTAGAAATTTGTGTTATGATCACATCATATAATAATACGTAATGGGTGTGCAGGTGTGGGTAAGAGTTGTCTTCTTTTGCGATTCTCAGACGGTTCATTCACTACTAGCTTCATTACCACCATAGGGTTCGTATTTTCCGTATATCGTTATGATTCGAGTAAATTTGATTTTGAGTATTATTTGAGCATAGTCATGACTTCATATAGTGTTGTTATTGTAGAATTGATTTTAAGATAAGGACCATTGAGCTTGATGGAAAACGAATCAAGCTGCAAATTTGGGACACTGCTGGTCAGGAACGGTTCAGGACGATCACAACCGGTAAGTCCGTGGCTGAACCAGTTCGCTAATATTTTATACTTGTATGTATATGGTGAAACAAGGATTTCCATTTATATAGAAGTAGTTTATGTAGTTCTAAGAATGATTGATTGTTTATCGTTGTTACGGGTGTTTGGAAGGAAAGGAAGACCTTTCAAGTGTAATGATTTTTACATAAGTTTCATAAACTTGCGAATTAGACCACGAACAATCAATGATTTGCAAATCTGGGTTTTCCAATCCAGCTCGAACTTCAGAGCTTGCATCCCCAAGTACTTTAGCAACTTTTGTCTATGTTTTTGGATACTGGATATTGATGCTATGTACAGAATTAGTCTTGCCAAGTAGAATAAGGAATAGTACATGATACAGGTTTGTGCTCCTGTCTTCTTAATTTGAGTCTTACTATGTAAATATGTAGATGCTGGGTCATTTTTATGTAACCACTGAATTAACCAATATGAAAGTTAAGATTTTGCCAACAAATAGTCCACACATAGACTACATATGTTTTTTTAGCAGCTTTTTATTGACATGCATCTTTGAATATTTTGCTGTATGCATATCGTCCCTAAGTTTATACTTACTAAATATCATATGCTAGTTTGAATTGCTGTATTTTGGTTCAGAGAGTAGCAGAAAGCCCCTACTGCTAAACCTCTGATACGCTGTAATTCTAACAAATAATTAAACAAAACCTGCTGCCCAATTTATGTTTTGGTTGAAGGTTTGATTGTTTGAATGCTTATGGCTTAGGGTCGACAGTGAGTGTAAACTAAGGCAATAATTATCTGATCTCAAAACAGTTGGATCTTTTTATACTCTATCTGTCTTGGGAACTAAGAGGCTAAGAGCTTGTAATCTTGTCTTAATATGGTGTATCTTACTACGAACTAATTTAAGTATTTTGCAGCTTATTACCGTGGAGCCATGGGTATCCTGCTGGTGTATGATGTAACTGATGAATCATCATTTAATAGTAATATCTTCTACCCTCATCTTCAAATATAGACTGTTATTTCCTATTACTTGATATATTTGGTCAAAGTATTTTTCTCCCACCGCCAAATTTTACGATTTTCATACATATTTTTGAATAGATATAGTAAGTATATATATATGTTCAGATATCAGGAATTGGATTCGTAACATAGAACAGCATGCTTCTGACAATGTAAACAAGATACTGGTGGGAAACAAGGCCGACATGGACGAAAGCAAACGGGTCAGCTCTCTCACTCACACACATTCATAATAATTGATAAGTTATCTATATATACTAGAGAATGCAATACTAATCCCTTTACGGCTTTACCTTGAAATGGGTTGAAAGAGTTTTATCAGGACAAATGGGGTGGCCTACAGATGTATCAAAATATGGATCATGTCAAATGAGTCGAACTGGTTGGAATGACCCAAAATGTATAAATGCTATCGACCTCATATTCAAAAAGTATCTGGTGTTTTAATAGTGTATGCTTTTTTTCAAATCAACCCACTCCGACATGATACTTTTATTGTTTGCAAATAAATTTATCAAAATGATTGAAGCCGTAGTAACAGATACCTGTTCTGACCCATATCTGTCTTGACTCCTATCCCAATCTGCCCATATGGACACTTCCTGTACCTGTATTTTTTTGCAAAAGGTGAAAAATATATCAATACCTAACAAACTTTACAGAGGAATAACCATTTGGGCATACCCAAACAGTACTTTGAGCACAAATTACAACAGTTATATCCTACTATATGCAGTCTTTCCCATTCACAAATTTTGGTTTGACACCCTATCTCTCAAATTCTTTTACTACTGCAGTGGTCCTCACTCTGAGACTCATAAGTCTCAGTCTCATCCTTATTGTTTCATTAATGCTTTCAATATGAAAACTTTCAGTCCGTGATTCTTGTGTGAACATTCTCTTGTTTCTTTCCTGTACCTGTATTTGTATATGCATGGATTTGTATGTTCTCTTTTCTTCCATCTTTCATACTGAGTGACTCTTGTAATGTCAGGCTGTTCCCACAGCGAAGGGTCAGGCACTTGCTGATGAATATGGCATCAAATTCTTTGAGACTGTAAGCTAAGATGTGTTTCTGTTGACTAGTTTTGCATATTATATTTCATATTGGTATTAGTATTGGTATTTACATCTGATATTTAAACAGAGTGCTAAAACAAACATGAATGTGGAGGAGGTCTTCTTCTCTATAGCTAGGGATATAAGGCAAAGTCGTGCCGAAACTGATACAAAGGCTGAGGTATGGTGACCACATCTGACTCCAGTCTATTAACAAATAGTTTCGGGCAATTATTTGATTATATTGTGTTAAAAATCTGAAACTTTAAACGAAACCGAATAGAGGAAGGAAGCATGAGGGCACATAAATAATTTGAATGTAAAAATGCAAATAAGAAAGGAAATTTTGAAAGTCCATACAATTTAGACATGCCCTAAGCTCTTCAAAATAACCTTAAGGGCTATGTTTGCCAAAATCTTTTAGGTTTACAAGACTCGATCATATTTTTTAAAATTCGTGTCATATGAAAATTAACATTAATATTTTTTAATATTAGCAATTGTTATTTTTTTTTTTTTTTGACAAATTTACAATTGAGGATAAGGTAAATCTCAACCCTGCATACCATGAAGCGCTCATTTTCTTTTGTTTTTCAATCTCAACCCTGCATATCCTAAAGCTCCTTTTGTTTTCCTATAACTTTATAATTGCAGCCACAAACTATCAAGATTATCCAACAAGGCCAGGCTGGTGGGTCTTCTGAAGGTTCTCAAAAATCAGCATGTTGTGGGTCTTGATCGTAAAATATATTGGTCAGTCACATTGACAAAAAGAAGGCAAAGGTTCAACTTTCAGCTTCGACATAAACATCAATAGGATATACTAATCTTGTTATGACAACTTAAAAAGTTGCTTCTGTTTTTTTTCATCGGCTATTAATATTTGCCAAGCTGTTTCAAAAGTTGGTTACTATTATCAGAATTCAATCAATACATCTTCCTTCATTTTCCATTTTCCCATCATCACGTCATCTGGTTTCCTTAGTTTTCTATTTTTTTCATCATCATATCTGGTTTCTGCATCTAATAAATTCTTCGTGTCATGATATATATATATTTTTTTGAACAGCGTGTCATGATATTAAGTAGCGACTAGAAACAGCTATATAGTGGGTTTATGATCTAGCTGGTGAATTTGTGTATGTACGAATATTGTAATATAATTTTTTTTTGGTTAACATAATTATCCGACGATCATTCGCTCAAAGAATAGCCCAGGGTTGTCATTGGTGAACCTTTCTGGCTTTAAAGGGTATGTCCTGTTTTTTCATAAGATTCAAACTTAGGACCTTAATGTATTTTTACCTTCAGAGACCAAACTTTTACCATTAAGCCATTGCCCTTGTGGTTAAAACTTCATATTCTAATTGTTACAGTAGACATGTTTTTGTATGCGTCCATTGTGTTACTCGTATCAAATTACTTAAATCGTGGAATTCAAAATTCCATCACAAAATGGATGGAAAGTGACATTCCATTGAAATGTTTGTAAGTTTACCAAAAAACCCTTAAATAAATAATAATGTATTATTATTTATGTTATTATTATTACCAGTATTATTATAATTAAAATTAGTATTATCATTAAAATTAAAATTAAAATTATTTTCATTTTATCATTATTATTATATATTAATTCTATATTATTATTCATATTATATTTTTAAATTCAATTATTAATATTTTTTTTGTTAAATTATTATTATTATTAATTTTATTATTATTATAATAAATGTAATAATTATTATCTTTTTATCATTATTTGTTACTTATACTGTTATTCATATTGTTATTTTTATTTATAATTGCTATTTTTATAGATTATTATTTTTTTATTTATTATAAATTATATATAATATTATTTATTTATACATTATTATTGTTATTATTATTACTATCATTATATTTTATTGTTTTTATATTTATATTTATATTATTTATATTTATTATATTCATTATTATTAAAAATAATGCCAATTAAAATTACTTTTATTATTAATATTTATATTTTTATATTAATATTATTATTAATAATGATAGTATTTTTTTATTATTCATATTTATTATTTTTAATTATTTATATACTTATTTATTTATTATAAAAGTTTAATAATGGGTATTGTTGTCATTTTTTGTAGTTTGAATTCAGATTCCTTTAACTAAATTTTATTAAATTCGGTTAACCAAACACATGATAAATTTTAAAACTTTTCAATTCTAATTTATTCAAAACATTCTATGAACCAAATATCCAAAGAAAGATAATCATAAGAAGTGTTTCATAATATACAATCCACTCGCTTTATGCAATGTTTGCCTGTATGAAATAAATCTATATAGTAATATTAGCTTTCTTTACTTGTAAATTGTAATCATGGCCCTATGAATTTAAATTTTTTTATTGTAGAATGAAATAAAACTATATAGTTATAGCTTTTTTAACTTCTAACCAATTCAGACTCAAAAATTAATCTTTTATTGTAGAATGAAGTCTATATTAGCTTTTTGCATTTGTCAGCATGAGTGTGGTCGTGCGGATTGAAAGATAACTTCTTATATTTTATAGTGGAACATTTTTAGTTTCTTACCTTGATATACAATACAACATGGTTGAACAAGAGAGAAAGGCAAAAGTATCATCTTATTTTTGTTCAAAGATAAACCATAATGATTTTATTTTTGTTCAAAGAATCCAAATTTCACATTCTACTCATGCCAAACTCTTGACCAAGAACAGATTTTCCCACTAAAATGCGTTTTAATTATTTTTTGTTACGAATATTGACTTAAGCATCAAATTAGACATGAAAATAAAATCAAAATAAGATGCAGAAGATGTATCAAGGTTTAGTCATATTATATAGTTTGACAAAATTGACAAGAGAACCTAAAGGGTTCTTCATGAAAAGACATCGACAATGAACCTCTCCTACTTTCTATTGAAAAAAGAAATTTAGGAAAGGAAAACAAGATGCAATTCCTATACACCACATCATTTGAATTCACAAAACCCCCAAAATTTATAACAAATATAGAGATAATAAAATTGACCCTCAAGTTCCTTTCTAAAGTCATGTCGATTATCATCCATAACGTCCATATTTAATCTCTAATCATCTTCTCCATAGCCATGCCACTTGGACGTTCCACATATCGATAACCAAGTCAATCATATCATCACGACCAAGCAAATACCCTTACGCCTTTTACCATTATCCTGGTATGACCATATCGAACGTACTTATGAGAGCAACTCATAGCCCCAATGTCCCAAACTTTTCGGAAAAAAGAAAGCCTAAAACAAGGTGCAGACCCTTTTGCAAGATATTGTCCACGTGTCGTATATACACTTGTTGATTAAACATTTACCACAACTCTAGTGGCTTGTTAACTTTTTGGCCGCTCCCAAAAACCTCGGAGCGCTGTCTATGCAACTCTTTGTCTTACTTAACAACAATTCTTCGGCTTGCACTTTCGCTACACATGATGGTAACAACGACGGCTTTATAGAGTTTGGATCCTTAGAATTGGCTGTCGTGTTCTCGTTTATAGGCATATTTACTTGCGCCGAGAATAGAGAATAAACGGGTCTATGATCCGAGAACTTTGATTCACCCCTCACATATGACATTTGTTTTAGTCCTTCGCCTTTCCAAAGAATCCGGTCACACCTATTATCATATTCACACATACAAATCAATAAATCTAGCATATAATCAATCAAAAAAGTCATGTGGTACTAAATATTCTGTTTTAATCATATATATATAATGGAAAATGATTAATCAACCTAATTGGTGTGCTTAAAGATATGCCTAAAACCTTAGGAATTTGACATGTGGAATGCACTAATTCTCTTTTCTAATCTTGCCCCTGATTTTTCCACATGTTATCATCTTACAATTAGGCACAACTTTAGGCATACCAATTAGGTTATTTATCATTATCCATATATAATTCATGTCGAGTAATGGGACCAACATGTGAAGAAAGTCAAAGTAATCAAAAAGTCAACTCTTTGTGTCATATATTTTCAGTCCAAATGACACTTAAATTTTTAGCAAGTGGGACGTTTAAAACATAAAACATTGAATAAACTATAGCTCGTGGTTTTGGGATTTCACATGATAATAAATTCAGAATTATTCTATGAAGAAAATTAAGAGAGTTGACTCTATCAAGACACCATAAAAGTCAACATGTGCTTGTACTAAATTTAAAATTATAGATATTTATATATTGTTTCTACAAAGCCATCGACTTATTAGTAAGAAGTTAACTGGTACAAATATATTCTTACCATGCGGGAGTACGTCTTTTATCTTTAGGAGTCGAAGTTTGGGCAACATAGCAATCCGAGTTTGTGATGTATTTATACGTTGGAGCGAAATGTATCTTTCCCTCTTCCCATCCTTCGAAAATGCGACCAGCCTTTTGCTCTATTTTCAACTGCAAATCAAAACCAATGTTATTTTACATACACTTTTTGTACATGATAAGAAAATATATTATTAAGTCTATGCGTTTACTAAGTGAATTGTTGCAATGAATTATATACCTGATCTTTCTCTAAAAGTGCTTGCCAATCGTTTCTTTGTAGGAATTCATGGACATCATCCGTGGTTGTTGACGATGACAAACGATAATTTAGATCCCCTAGCCAAATTATGTTACTACATGAAATTTTAAAAAAAGTTAGAAAATGTAATGAGACTATGAAAATAAAAAACTCATGAGTGATATACTAAGGAAAAGAAATCTTACTCATGGCCCAAAATATTTTCTGGTGGAACGGGTTTTCCAAGTGTTCTAAACGACCGAGAAAATCTCGTTTTCTTCAAAATTTCTGTAACGTCTGCGTTTCTCTTGAACTCGTCCCCTTCTTTCTCGCCAGAAGCCAAATGAGTGCAAACGAAGCAAAATGTAGTACGATGCAATGTCATACTAATGGAAATAGACCCCTAAGAGAATGTGGGATAAATGTTGTTAACACCCGATAATAATGAATGGAAACAGTCGTACTTTCTAAGTAATGATCATATTAAAGATATAATTATCTTACCTTATTTCCAAGATATCCCATGATGCCTCTTCCAACACATGACACTTTTAAGTTGCTAATATGATGGCACAAATCTTTGCGAACAAATACGCAAAGAAAGATTCCGACCATTTGCTTACTAGCAACTAAGTGGAACCCTGCATTCCGCTTGGCTTCAAGATCATTAACTCCGCTAAAATTTGTATTGAAAAATCTTTGGTATTCTTCTAGACCAAGTTCATTTTTGAAAGATAAAAGATCGGAGAAGCTAGCTCTAGGCTTTTGAGTTGACTGATGGTAATGGTCAACGGTAGTGGTATGATTGTAATTATGTGGAATTTCAGGGGTTGTGTTTAAGGCTTCATGAATAAGTGATAGCCACTTGGCAGCAGGGCTTTTGTTCTCTGAGCATAGTACGTTGCCTGCATTTAAGGGTACAATCTCTTGAAACCTGTTTCATAAAGAGAGTAAAAAGGTAAATCAACAGTTGTATAATACTGTGGTACTTTTCATTTTTACATATGTTCACTTTTATCATTCTACTGCTTTCAAATAAAACCAGGGATAAGTACTCCAAAATGTAACTAAATATGGTCAAATGTCTATTGTAGGAATCAACTATCAATTTTGGATATTGTATGGAAATAACTTGGTAAAAGAGTCTAAAACATTAAAAAGTGACTTGTTCCATCATTAACCGGTAAATACTCTATTTTCTTTTTAATTATTTCCGACGTGGAATATGTGAACTGACAAATAACAACAAAAACTAACTTACATATAAAAACAAATGTTGGATCAGTTTCTCATTTCACACACTTTTACACACACGACAATTCCAAACCAAATCCACACATACAACATAAGAAATCCAAAATTCGTCTTCGATCGATGTCTATTTAACTCTTCCACTGCTATATCAAGGTATGTCCTTCATTTATCTACAAGTAATTCATGTTTTGTAGCCGATATAGAAAGGGGAAAACCGAAAACCCTAACTTTTCATTTTTTCAATTTTTTTAAATTTTATTTCAATTGCTTTCTATGTCAGAATATGCAAGATTCAATTCCTCATATATTATTTGACCGCAAATACTAAGTATCTTTGGGAAGACTGTTAAAAGTAAGTGTCATCTCTTGAATACTCCCAAGTCCTAACAGTTAATAAAATGTGATAGCTTGGTTCATTGTACATGAATGCAAGATGAATAAAGAGGTATTACAGGCAGCATAACTATTGTTGTATTGCTGCTTGTATATTATTCTAAACCAGAATAGAAGGCAATTCAAAATTGTTGAGTTGTATAAAGGAAAACAAGTAGACCCGATTCTTACAGTTATCAGATACAGGAGTATGGGATTACAGGTTCAATCACCACTAGCTCACATATTCCACGTCGGAAATAATTAAAAAGAAAATAGAGTATTTACCGGCTAATGATGGAACAAGTCACTTTTTAATGTTTTAGACTCTTTTACCAAGTTACTTCCATACAATATCCAAAACTGATAGTTAGTTCCTACAATAGACATTTGGCCATACTTAGTTACATTTTCAGGCACTTAAGTATTTACCGGCTAATGATGGAACAAGTCACTTTTTAATGTTTTAAACTCTTTTACCAAGTTACTTCCATAAAATATCCAAAACTGATAGTTGGTTCCTACAATAGACATTTGGCCATACTTAGTTACATTTCCAGGCACTTAAGTATTTACCGGCTAATGATGGAACAAGTCACTTTTTAATGTTTTAGACTCTTTTACCAAGTTACTTACATACAATATCCAAAACTGATAGTTGGTTCCTACAATAAACATTTGACCATACTTAGTTACATTTTCAGACACTTATCCCATTAACCAAATCTATGATATATTTGTCTCATACACTTGATTTCAATTTTTAGTGGCCAATCCTCGGGCTTATGCTCGCCCAATCCAAAGACCAATCATAAGGGGTTGGTCTTTCGTGAAGGCGATTACCGACCTTTTAAGTGACACTTGTGATGGTTGGGCTAGATGGTGATCATCACCCGTGGTGGAATTTTTTATTTTATTTTATTTTATTTTATTTGTTATCATTTGTCAATAGCTAATTAAACAATTTGTTGATTTGATTTTTACCTGTCGTTAAATACACAGAATACACTATAACGATTTAGTTTACAAGCTCTATTTGTGAACTACTTCCGATTTAAAGAAACGAGAACGAGGAAAGTAAACATACCCAATGACATATATATCTGCCGGGGATGAAGTTCTAAGCCAGTCCCTCACGTCCAAACCTTTATGTGGGCAATTTCCTCCTACATTCCATGTCCCAACAAACATACTAAAAATACAAACAAAAAAAAGGAAAAAATGGATTAGGCTTCTATAATTGATTAAAAGAAAATACTATTTATACTCTTTTCTTCTTCCATCTTTAATATGATACATAAGAAATAAAATAAAATAAATTTTTGAGTGATACTAAAAAAGAGTATCACTCTAAAGAAATTAAATGAGCAATTCTTAATAAAACAGATGAGTGACACTAGCACTTTAATAATTACCATTAATTACAAGATTTCTAGAATTATTAACTGTTTGCAATGACTAACTTTTTGTTTTACCTAAGATCAACTTTCTCTTGTTTTGGCCGTCCAATATTGTCGTTTGTCAACCATTCATCTACAATATATAAAAAAATATTAGCAGGAAAAAAACAATATCTCAAAAAATTATGATTTTGCGTTGAACATTTGTAAAAGAAAGAATAAAAGCATTCAAACATACCATAGGAATACTTGGCAATCATATCATACCGTAAGTAAAGCATTTCATATTAAGCATATATCTTATCGTACTTTTCACGTCTTTGTTTTTATCGTTCATTATACCATTTCTGTTTATCGCAATATAACTGTCGATTGTTTACAAAAACGCATTTTCCACTCGCTGATCTCGGGCTCTTGGCCTATATATCCTTAATAATCGTATACCATCTTAAGTTAATAAAGTTTTAAATGTAAGGACAAGATTGATAAATTAAAAAGAAATAAATTAGACATAAAACAATGCTTGGAAAATTATAATTTTGTATACTCGGTATAATCGTATCCTTTAAATATAAAAATAACAATATACAATATTAGAAAGAAAGAAAAAGAAAAAAAGTGTAAGAAAAATAACTATTGCTACTTTATCGTTTAATTTGTTTCTGTCGAAAGTCCAATCAAATATACAGAGCTCTATAGATTTGATAGTTCTGAAAAATTAACATAGGCTATAAAAATATATAGTCTGTCAGACCAGAAATATAACTATAGCCGCCAATATATGTGTAGATTATAGAGTAGATCGATAGATAGAAAATCATAATTAACTTAAACAGAGTATTCATTAAAATTAGTAGTAGTACCTGATAATTCTTCCGGAACAACAACGTATCGACTATCATCCGAACAACTTTTTCTTCTCATTTCACTTCTATCTGATCCCCCACCATATGAAAAAACAACGCATTAATTTACAGCTCATTTTCCATTGTTAAAATTTTAAAATAAATTTTAATGATTAAACATGTGCGTACTTAATTAAGTAAACAATAAATCATACCATTTACAGAAAAATCAGAATGAAAATCATTTGACTCTCTCTTTATGTTTAACCATTTTCTCATGTTCATTTTTGGCCATGATCCCTGCAAATATACAATATTAAATTGTGAAATTAAATATTGATATTTTACTTATAATAACTTTAGTACTTTTATATATATAAAAATGTTAAGGGAAAGAAAACATACCTTTGTATGTCGAATGCTTTCGGTTTTCATTTGATGATATTTGTTACAATAAAGTCGAAATCAAGTTTTTGAACCTACATAATCAAGATCAAAAAAAGTGTGGCTTTTCAATATACAAGTTTTTTCATTTATAGATCATTTTAGAAAATATATATCATGATATTTTGTTACCTAAACATTTCATTATAGTAATCTTTATATAACAAAAACCAACTAAATATATGCCTAGTTGCATAAATCACAATCAGTTTCACAAACCAGACCATACAAACAATTAACAATAGTATTATTGTGGCTGATATTTTGTTACCAATATATTTTTTTATGATTTAAACTCATATTTATTATATTTAATTAACCAAAACCCAACTAAATATGCCTAGTTGCATAGATGTTAATCAGTTCCACAAACCAGATGACTCTATTGACAATACTCACAATAGATATTATTTTTATAGATATGTTATTTTATAGATAGATATTGGAATATTAAAATATTGAATATTTTTTTTCTCTTAACATATAAAAACACCATGTTGCAGGAAAATTGGAGGCAGCATAGGAAGCATATGCCTGTACCTTGCACGTTAACAATTCAATTATAAAAATTATTTCACATTTCATTAAATACTTACATCTTGACATAATAATAGTACTAACAATACTAATCATGATAATAATATACTCTATGTCTTACATAACTAATGACAAGTGCAAAGATTATGTTAACTTATGCCCATGAAACATATATAAACGAGCTTTTTATAAATAAATTTTATATTTTCTAAGACATGGAAATTTACATAACTTATTCATACTAAGAGGTTGTTATATTGAATTAACGAGTAACAAATGCAAATTTCATACATTTAGAAATATCAATCTCATTAAATTTAATATACGTGACGTAGGGCCCAAGTTTAAAAAACTACCCGTATTAAAAATTATTGTGTTTCAAAAAATTCAAATATATTAAACTTTTTCTTTAAAGAAGGTGATACCTAGATTATTTTGGGATCCAAAATAATCAACTTATGTTGTATTCATTATAAACGTGAATAAACAAAAAAAATTAAAATTAAAGTGAAAAGTTAAAATAAACATGCAGAGAATAGCCCAGAATAGACAGGACATGGCTTTCTCTTGAAGATAATGAAATCCATATATAATATATGTGTACAATACAATATTTTTCTTGAAGGAGACTTTACAGAGTAGAAAATAAAGGCAGGTGAAAGGATTAACAGACACTAAGAATATTTTTCTAAGATTTTTAGATCTGTCACATTCCTTGATGCTCAAATGAATAAAAATTATAACAACCCATCATAAAGTTCAAAACTTTATAATGATTTATCAAAAGTATACCCGCAATAGCAATTATTATTGAAACATTTTATAATCAGATATCAATAACTATATACTATATTCTATAT
This sequence comes from Erigeron canadensis, assembly GCF_010389155.1. NCBI lineage: Eukaryota > Viridiplantae > Streptophyta > Magnoliopsida > Asterales > Asteraceae > Erigeron > Erigeron canadensis. The sequence goes on from NC_057766.1 coordinate 36,666,895, forward strand.
TCTAACATATTGTTGAATACAATAGAGATTAGATCTTAATGAAAATAGAAAATATATACGAGTATATTCAAGTTTTTGTTGTGATCCTATCTTATGATTTAAGAAACATGAAGCAGAATTGAAGATGGTGTCACAAAAAAGATAAATAATAAATTGAATAGTAGTATGACATGAAAGTACGAATGTTGATCATATATGATACGAGTAAAAAGTAAAGACTTACATGAAATGTTGCAAAGGACTGTAGTAGAAAGAAAAGATAGTTTGTTTTCTTTCTCTTGTTTTGACCACCCTGTCTTGTTTTGGCTTAAGATTAGACGTATTGAAGTGTGTGTGTGTGTAAATCTTGAGATTAGATTGGTTGGGAGGAGGAAGAAAGAGTATGGGGGGGTTTGAGATGGTGGGCGTTTCCCTCGGAAAAGAAAAAAGGGGCAGTTGCTTCCTTATTTATACGCACAAACAAAACAACAATTCATCATGTTTCAAAGACGAGTGGGAGGGGTGGGGTATATGAAACTATGAATCGGGTGTAAATTGGTCATTTAAGATATCTTCATTTTATTTAGGTTCGCGCGATATTGCGGTGTAATGACAGCATCAGTGGTGACGGTGACTAGTGGTGGTGGCGTGCGACGATAGCAGTGTCGGTGGTGGAGGCGGCGGCGACGATTATATACCCACGTAATACGGCAATGGTGGCGGTAATGTCAGTTACGGCGACGATTGGTGGTAGTGACGGTGATGAGTAATATATGTTATTGATGTAATATAGTTTGATATATGGTACATCATGCATTAACATGTATACATTGTTGAATGTTGAAAGTTGAAACATAAAATGAAATTTGCATCAACATATGTAAATCTATATAGGAAAAGGTTCATGTGAGAACCATTTGGATTGTAAGAACAATGAGAACTACTGTATTATAACTAGATGTTCATATGTGAATGGTATATATGAACATATTCGTTCATATATGAACTATCAAATTATACTTATAATTAACTGTGTTCATATGTGAATAGTTAATACATGAACCTTACCCTATATATTTATATATATTTATCTATATCTATATTAAAAGAGTAAGAATCTTAGTATTTTAAAGCCCTTTTCAAAATTAAACCTATTTTAAAACATTATCACCTAGGATTACATCATATGTGTCATCTCTATAATTTTTTACAATATTTATCTTAATTATATATGTCAAAAAAGAATTTAAATATTAAAATAAAGACTAACTATCCTAGCATTTTAAAACCCTCTTCAAAATTAAACCTATTTTAAAACATTGTCACCTAGGATTACATCATATGTGTCATCTCCATAATTTTTTACAATATTTATCTTATTTATATATGTCAAAAAAGAATTTAAATATTAAAATAAAGACTAACTAGCTAATTAACCCGGGTTCAACCCGGACATATTAATAATAGTTTTTTAAAAGCGTATGATCATCCTGCTGAAGTTGCGACGACATGGATTGAGTTTATTCTGAAATATCTATGTATTAATAATAGTTTTTTAAAAGCGTATGATCATCCTGCTGAAGTTGCGACGACATGGATTGAGTCTATTCTGAAATATCTATGTGATTATTTACTACAACATTTTTTAGTTTTGATAAACAAATGCATATAGCTACCTTTAAGCTTTTGTGTATCAAATATATTTGATGTACTTAGACAACAAACATTAATATATTTGATGATAACCATTTTCTTTTTATGTTTTATACGGGTTTTTAATATTAAAAATATTTACAATCTTTACTTTTTTTTCAACCTTTTTACCACGCGCACCTCGTGCGGGTAAAAGACCTAGTATATATATATATATATATATAACCTTACCCTATATATTTATATATATATAATATCTACCAATAGACTAAAATAGGATTAACATGTTCTTGACAAGACACATGACGTAATCCTTTATTGACACGTGTCTTTTTAATTTATTTGTTTTGTTAAATTAGCTTTTTTAGTTGTATACAAATTCAATTTCATTATTATACTTAAAACTAAACTTTAAATATTGACTTAATAATACAAAAGATATTAAAACCTTATTTGATTGATCGTTTTCCCATTAATAAACTGTCTATTTTCTTTCTCAATTGATATGTTCTTGACACGACACGTAGCGTAATCCTTTATTGACACGTTTCATTTTAATTTATTTATTTTGTTAAATTAGCTTTTTTTAGTTGTATATAAATTCAATTTTCTTATTAGACTTAGAACTAAACTCTAAATCTTGGCTTATTAATACAAAAGATATTATAAACTTATTTGATTGATCGTTTTTCCATTAATAAATTATCTCTTTTTCTTTTTCAATTCTTCAACTCTTATTACTTATATTAATTATAATAAGTTATTAATATGTAGACTTCAAAAATTTGAGTTTACGATCCGAAATTATTAGACTATTTGGTTCTAAAAATTTACGTTAAATCCAAAATTATAACTAAACATATATTTTATTTATCATTACTGTTTATTATATTTAGCTTCGCTTATTGATTTTCTTTAAACACAATTTATTTCATACTCACGTATCATGTATGGGGTATATTCTTTTTTTATGATACAATCTATATAACTACCGTACATCGTACGAGTATTAGGACTAGTATATATATATAATATGATAAATGAGAATATGTGACTGTTAAATACATAAGTTAGGGTATATAACCTCTCACATTTTAATACTTTAATCCAAAAAACACAGAGGACCAATTATTTATTAATAATACAATAAATGTTAAAAAAAGTTAAAATGTAAATTGTTATACCCAAACTTAAGTATGTCACATATTTATTTTTCACGTAAGATATATGTGAGGTAATACACTAAAATTTCTTTGAAAATGAATTAAGAGATTTTAAGGATAAAAATGAATTAAGAGATATGTCAATCAAACGCTGCAATATCTTAACCCTTTTGTATACTCAATTATTCACTAAAATTTCTCTGAATGATTACTATGCACATACACTAGCTAATTGAATCTGGATTTAACCTGAGTATTCTAATAAAAGTTATGCAAAAAATATATATAACTATCTATAATATTTGTTGATACATTATAGGGATTAGTGCGTCGGAATGCAACAAACTATGCCCAAAAGGTTATAGTGTGCACGAACTAACGTTTTTTTCTATTGTATGCATAAATTTAGTAAAAATGTTCAAATTATGCAATGTGTATACGTGCCAGCTCATACGAGTTGCCACGTGTAATTTTTTTTTTGAACAGGCCACGTGTAAGGTTTTTATTGGTCGGTCAGAAAAAGTTGCATGATATAAACTTTTTTATTAAGTTTATGCATACAATAAAAAAAACGTTAGTTCATGCACACTATAATCTTTTAGGCATTGTTTATTGCATTCTGTCACACTAAACCCTACATTATAAATCGATACAAAAGTTTATTATCACCCAATAATAAAAACAGACAATTAAAAAAATAACTAATCTTTTGTTTCAAAAACTCTAAAGATAATACTTTGTTTCGAAATTCAAAATTTAAGATTAAAAGAGTAACATAAAAACACAAATTTAATGTAACTTTATTAATAAGAAAATAATGTCACACAAACAAAATTAGTATCTATTAAGGATTGATATAAGCAAATATTGTGAAGCCCATTAAGCAACTTTTAAAAGCTTTTTAAAAATATTTTATGTCATAATGATACTTTATTAATGTAAAAGATTTATACATAACTACAAATTATTTAATATAAAGCTATAACTCATAAACTTTACTTCTAATATACACAGTCGAACTGAATGTCATTTGATACCAAAACAATACATATAGAACTTTTAACGTAGACATCTAAGATAGGGATGAGCAAAAGACTCGAGAATCCACGCCCGACCCGAAATTGACCCGCTCAAAGTCCTAACGGGCCGAGTCACGGGTCACGTTTTTAGTGCATTCATGTGTCACGGGTTGGACGGGTAGTGCTGGTCCGAGTCGTGTGAGGCCAAAAACCGGAAAATTGTAAAGAAAACCTGAGACCCGTCCGAACCCGAACCGTACTGAACCGACCCAAACCTTCACGGGTCGGGTCACAGTTACATTTTTCATGCTCATGCGGGTCACAGGTCATCCTGGTTCGGTCTAGGTTGGACCGGGTTTCGAATCGTGCACATCCCTAATCTGAGATGTCTCATTCATCATGTTTTGACCCTTTTACGTTAGGGTGGGGGGAGTACCTCCCCGCCCGCTCCATAATTGCAAGCTATACCCCCACCCCCTTCCCTACTTATATAAATAACAAAAGAGAACAAAAGACACACACACACACAAAAAGAATATAAGGGTCGAGACGATCCGATGACAGCCCTCCCCACCCTCCTCCCAGCTTATTAGCTACCGATACCACAGGGTGATGTTTAATTAGGTACCGGATCGGTACCTATCCCTTTCCGGTATGCTCCGTCCAACCTTATAAGTCTAATGTGATTGGTGACATGAGCTGTGATGTGGTTGGTGGGCTTAATGGGAATTTGACAAAAAATAAAACCTTTGGCGATTTCAATTGGATTGTGTTGAACAATATGAGTTTAATGACAGATTTGAATCGTTGAATGTCAATCAACACCATCAGTTTCACTCTTGCACTATAAATTTATGGCTTTGGTGGGAGACAAATGAACAATGATACTGTTAGCTTTTATTTTATTTAATGCATGTTTTGTAATTATGTATTAGTAATGCTTTTGGAATTAATCATGTTTAGTTGAATGGTTTGACATGTAATTACCTATGTACTTGTTTGTAGTTATGGAGGGGGTTTAGTGCAAGTTAATTATCTATATAAACCCCTCCACATGTAATGAAACAAATATTTTGCCAATTCATTTTCCTTTTCCCTTTCTCTCTCTAACACTCTCTCTCTCACACACACACTTAAACACATCTACACAATTTAGCATAGTTTATATATAGATACAGAATTTTTATTCTTTTCTACTCCAGCAATCTTTGTTATTTTTTGTATACGTCATAAATCTGTCTTTTAAGGGAACCGTTTTGAACACGGGCCTCAACCACTCGTTTATTGATGTTCGTTTAATTTATTTTTTCCTTTTTCGTATTGTAATCTAGTTCTATTGGTGTAATTGTTTATCCATTCAAGTGAATTGTTTGGTATCCTACCATTTTTCTAAAAGGTCATGTGTAGGTTGTGCAGCAACGGTTGTACATTGGCGTATAGTCATAGATAGAAGAGTGGGAGTAGGGTATAAAGGTCAATTTTTACGGTTAGTCTATGCTCGATAGCTGAAATTATATTTCTCCTTTGCAATTTATGGTCAGAGAAATAAGCTGGCTTGTGTACTTTGTGTAAGTGTGTAACAGAACATTAGTACATTTTAACATGGTTTATGGTTAAATGCATAGAGGAGTGGCGGGTGGGTATGGGTGGTTTTTTTTATAACTGAAATCACGTTCTCTTGACTTCTCGTTTGTTATTTTGTGGTAAAGAAACAAAATGTTTTCCACAGTAAAGTTTTTAAAATTTTGTAAAAATAATATAGTCCCATGTAAAAATGACTTGTTTTGTGCGACATGGGGTGGGGTGGGTGTTTGGAGCAGTGTGGGGTAGTGAGGTGGGAGCCTGTAACTTGAAATTATGCTGTCTAATTTTGTAATATGTGGCCTTATTTTTTGATTGGACTTTCTACTATAATAACAAAAAGCCACTTGTTGACATGGAAAAAATAATAATACGGCCATACGGGTATGTTCTAAATATTACTTCTCGTTTATTTTTACCTTTACTTCTAAAAGCAGCAAGTTTTCATTTTAATTTTTAAAGTAACCGGATTTTAATACAATTTTCTTTTTTATACTAAAACGATGTATAATTTCAATGTCTACCTTGAAGATGTTCCCAAAAGATCATTTTCACTAAAACCGATTGTGATAATGAAAATTTTCCTTTAGGTTTCTCTATTTCTTTTTAGAAGACTATCAACAACACATACTTTTCGATTTGCTTACGACGTGATTAAAACTTGTACATTTTAACTGATGTGTTGGATAAGGCTTTAGTTTCTCTATAAAAAATAAGCATTTTCAATTTATTTAAGCTCTAAAAAATGATAGAGTACATATATATATAATTACACCTTTTTCCCCAAGTATAAGACTAAGTAGCCCGTTCCACACCCAATATTACGTCGGAACGCCCCCCCTCACTCCCGGGGTGTGTTCCACTCCCTTAAAAAGTGTGCCACATTCAAAATATAACGCTTCAGTCCCTTTTGTTTGTATATTTTTTTTACCGTTCTAGCATTGAAACTTAAAAGAAAAAAAAGTTTTTCTTATTATCCTATCAAACAAATTTGATGCATTTCCCTCCACTCCAAAGGAATGGAGAATGCCCTTTATGATTAGTAAATGACACTTGGCATGTTGTGAGTAGAGGAGGGGCATTCCCACATTCTCCATTCTTCATAGTCTAAGTTCTTTATAAAAATCTCCGACAAACACTTTTTTCTAGAGATTAAAGTCTTCCATTAAAGTAGCTAGTTGAAATTTTTAGTAAAATAACATCAAGATGAAGAGACAAATACATACGTAAATTGCAAAAATCATGTCAATCTGATCATAATAATTAAATTTTGTACTTATTGGTGAAAAGCATGACTTGATCACTCAAAGACTCGATCGTTTGGACAAACAGTAACATATATAGTATTGATCGATTACCTAATATTTGTGGTCCTCAATGCTGAGTCGTTGTTTTCACATCTCTACTCAAACTTATATGTTGATAATACATAGGCTTCTGTCCATGAGTTTTACTGCAAGTGCAATAGTGAATTTCGTTTTCAAATGTTACCGTACTATATAGCTTGTGCAAATTTTATTAATCGATACATTATTACCAGAGTAACGCAAAGAATCGATGTAGTCTATACAGAGAGGACTAAGGAAAAGGAATTGAGAAGGGTGAAATCCTATATTCCTATTTGAACTGACCAATATATAAAACGTTACTTTTTAAGATTATATCGAATTAGAAGCTTGACAACGTACGAAGTAGACAAAAACATTAAATTGTAAGTACCCATCTGGCGATCCCCCAAATTAAGTGGATTATTACTGAAGTCATCATTTAAAATAAACTAAGTAAAGCAGATTAACAAACAAATACTTAGTTAATTAGTCAAGTACATTGAACTTTTCCCAATTGTTTTCTATAATGCAACAGGAATAGTTTCAAGTGAGTAGGGGGCAATCTTTTAACACAATATATCAAATCTATAAATAAGTTATTGTATTAGAGACACTTGTCCCAAAATACAATAACTTATTTATAGATTTTACTTTTTCACGGTCATCCCCATTATAATATGGTTTGGTTTATCATTAATTAAGGATATTTTATTTAATTAAGTAGTAAATTGACGTGGCAATTATAAAATGTATAAAAAAATCTAAAATATACTAGTTAATCAAAAGTAGTGGTACATCTGTTAAATTTTTGAGATTTCATTTTCCTTTTTTAACCCATCTAATTTCCCTTTCAATATACGAAAAGGTCACATATAGAATCCTGCTCAAAGATTGTTACCATTAATTAATCATAATTATAGTTTAATTAAGGAGTCCTTTTTAGTGTATCCTTTTTAACAGATATGAACATCTGTTTAAATTTAAGTTTAAAAACAGTTTACGTAGAAAGTTGAAAACAAATCTTAAATGTGACATGTTGATATATCATATATACTTGTTGACATATTAGGGGTTCTTTCCCTCGAATTGAAGACAACAACTGAAGACGTATTATGAAAAGTAATATAATTTAATGTGGTTATTAAACAGTTGTTGATTTATCATGAGTTTATGATTGGCCCCTTACAAATCATCTTTGTTACAAATACTTAAACAACAAATAATCATACGACCGTGTCGATTATCAGTGATCATTGACTGATCATATCACGACTGGTTGGGTGAAAACAAAAATAAAGCAACAAATCTACACTAATTTTATAACTTATATTGAGGCAAATGGTTACACATCATCACTTATATATACAGATCTTTTCAAGTAAGACTTGAATCATACTTTTTGTTTGTGGCTCACAATCTTATTGTTAGTCAATAAATATATTAAAACATGGTACAAGTATATATGGAACAATTAATCTTGATAGTTGTAAATTATATATTATATATATATATAGTGAAAAGTTATTTTGCGAATTCATTTTTTTGTGAGAACTTTTGAGAATTTTTCAAATCAAGCCCAGCCGATGATTATTCTTTACATGAAAATTGTTTTTTTTATTGTTTTCTGAATAACTTATGTGTGATTTTGAAGTTTATAATTGTATGAATGCATGGATTATCATCCGTTATACAATTATGTGGAGATTTGGATTCTTGATCACATGTGCACGAATATTGCTATGATTACATGTATCGAATACATGTAATCATAGCAATATTCGTGCACATGTGATCAAGAATCCAAATCTCCACATAATTGTATAACGGATGATAATCCATGCTCCATACAGTTATAAACTTCAAAATTACACATAAGTTATTCAGTAAACAATCAAAAAACAATTTCCATGTAAAGAACAATCATCGGTTGAGCTTGATTTGAAAAGTTCTCAAAGGTTCTCACAAAAAACAAATTTCTCAAAATAACTTTACCCTATATATATATATATATATATATAGACATTCTATAATTTCTTGTTTACTTCGTATTTCTTTGTTATAGTACGTCTAGGGTCTTGTTTAGTATTATTAATAGAGGGGTGAGTTATTTTAAGAACCACTAAAAAAAAGAACGCGAGAACCAATATCAACCCTCCATTCATCAAGATCAGGAAGGGCATGTTTGTCATTATTAAAAAAGTTGTCCAACACTCTCTTTCTCTCTCCTCTTATTAAATCAAAAAATATCTAAATCATTAAAAAACTTTTATCTCACAAACCGTACATCGTTAGATGGAAAAAAAAACATGGGTAGTCTTGAAATTTCGTCCTCTTTCATTAGAGATGCGATTCGATATACTTTTGACGACTTTTTAAATTTTGTTTTTTTTTCATCACGTTCATCCTACACATGTGTAGAAAAGACCTAGAAGTAGTGAGTTGTATAACCTGCCCATGCGTAAGTACAACCTGCCCATGGGTAAGTACAACCTACACATGGGTAAGTTACTTATAAAGTTCAAAAAAGATGAGGAAGCATTTTAAAACCCCAAATGCTAAACCCTAAAGCTTAATTTCTAATCCGAGGGGGAAGCTATTTTCTAAAAACCCTGGAAAATCTAAATCTTAAATGTTAAACCCTAAAAACCTAAAAAGGATGAGGGTTCTCACTCTAGGGTTTAGGGTTTGAAGCCCGAGGGGCTAACCCTCGACCTTCAAACCCTAAACCCTAGAGCGAGATGTATTAGGGGTAAGTACAACTTGCCCATGGGTAAGTACAACTTACACATGTGTAAGATGAACGTGATGGAAAAAAAATGAAATTTAAAAAGTCGTCAAAAGTATATCGAATCACATCTCTAATGAAAGAGGATGAAATTCTAAGACTACCCATGCTTTTCTTTTCGTCTAATGATTTACGGTTTGTGAGATAAAAGTTTTTTAGTAAATTAGATAGAATTATATTAAAGTAAGAGAGAGAAAAAAAGGAGCTGGCGAAAATACCCCTCTAGTGTTGAGAAGAGTTTTTTTATTTTTAATCTTGTCCATCCATTTTCTTTGATCCAAGTGTGTAGAGGAGTTCTTAAGGTTTTTTTTTTAGGAGTTCTCAAATAATCCCTCATCTATTAATAGATTATAAACTTAAAAATTCAACTTAACTAAAGATGTATATAATCTTTTTGAAGTATAACTATGTTCATTGATCATGCCACGTGTCATTATCTTTTTGTTGAATAACGATTTCTAAGCACACTGGTTAAACTAATTTATCAATCATATTTGTCTTTGTTGTTTAACTTAATATTGTCAAATTTTCAATACACAAATGACTTTAATTAGAACTAAACATGTAGGTGGCTGTAGTTTTCAGGTTCCATGAAAATAAGTTTCATGTTTTTCCAAAATTAATCGTGTGTAGATGTAACGATCTGATTGATTCTATGCTTTAAAATAATACGGATTAAATTGAAAGTCATTTCATCATCTTTTGTGTATTAGATTCATAATGAATTGAATGAATTCTTAGTCTTACATATATATTGAGAAAGTAAATGTTTTATAATAGTGAAGAAATTTTATTTATCAAAATAATTTGTCAAAAATGGTGCATGCGTATTAGGTTAAATGTTGTTGAGTTATTTAATAAAGTGGCACGTTGAATATTAATTTGATCATTAGAATACGGGTCAATTCATGTAAGGTACAGTACGTCTTAATATACATAAACTAAAACCACAAAATTAATTGTTATCTAATTATGTTTTAATTTATCGTAATTGACATGTAACATAGATACTTGAATTCACTCACGATATTATAAATTTTGATAAACTTAAAGAGAGTCATATGATTTTCAGTCACCAACTTTTTAATGACGAAAAATTATTAATATAATAACATTATTTATTTGTTATTGTTAATTAAATAAGTTGTCACTGAATTTTGAACATGTATACGAATTTTTGGTCATTAATTAAATGACGACTACTTTAATTACCAATTAGGTTTTGTAATTTTCTTTTTAGGGGTTGAGTATTATAAAACAAGTATTAAATTAAAATAAATAAGACAAGATCTTAGATCATGATTAAATTGATGCATGAAGATTCACGAAACAATTAATACACGATGATTTTCATGATGAACGGTGATTTTCAGTGAATATAAACCAATGGTTTTATTTATATTACTTTAATACTTGTTTTATATTATCTAAAACTTTGATTTAGTGTTGGAGCTGTTGTGACGAATTGTGACAACTAAAAAATTCCATCACTAAACCGTTTAATGACTACTTTTGGATTGTTAGTCACGACTTTTGATTCTTTCACTATATTAATTAAGGTCTTCACTTATAACATTGAACATGTAAATATGTACTTTCACAATAGTATATTTATATAACTATATATGGTTTTTGTTCAAACTTAATCCGTACGTATATCATCATCTAATTAAAGCTCAAAACACATGCAATGTACATATTTGCTCATGTCTAACAAACTTTTACCTATAAATTGACATAATAAATGGAGAGTCATCTTAGCCACAAGCTAAGGAGTGTAGTTAGAAAATGACTATTGACTTCTAATTAAAATGTCTGCAACGTAATTGATATTTAAATCTAATCTATCTACTTGTAATTAATCTACAATAACGACTGTCTTGATCACATATGCAATATATCATCAAGATTTAGGTAAATCAAGTGAAAATATGAATACTCGAATAATCCATCACCCAAGATCCAACAACAGAAAATTTATAAAAATGCATTAGTATAATTTCTATTTAAAACTTTGGTAAAAGAAAACTACTACCACGGTATCCGTACAATGTGACGATGTTCATGATGACGACGGTGTGATGGTAGGGTACGACTGTTGGTGGTAGAGACAACGTCGAATGATGTTGATAATTGATATAAAGGTAATTGATATAAAGAGTTAATGGAGATATTTTTAAAGATAAAGTTTTGATAGTGTAATACAATCATCAAGAAAAATTTAGACATTTCTCCGTGTAAATTTCAAATGAAGCTATTACTTTTATAAAATTGTTACAACTTACAATCACTCATTCAAATTATTGCATTAACGAAAAATGTTACCTCGTATATGTGTCTCATTATTATATGCCAACAGTACGTTATTTTTAGTGTAGTGATTTATGCACAATTATTTTTTTAAAAAAATCGCGACAATAGCGAATTAATACTCAAGTTTTTCGGATAATCATAAAATAGCCAATAAAATCGCAACTCGTTATAGTTTGACTTTGACTTTTTTATTTATTTACTTTTTTTTATTACAGGAATACAAAACTTCAAATACATAAGAAACATACTAGAAACATACTAATCATCCTTTAAGTTATAGATCATAGGCCGACCCAAAAACCGCGATCGTAAACCGTTTAGGGGATTATTAATATGTTTCTAGTATATTTCTTATGTATTTGAACCTTTGTATTTATGTACAACTAATATCCTTGCTTAAAAAAAAAAGTCAAAGTCAAAATGTTGCGAGTTGCGAATTGCGAGTTGCGATTTTGGCATTCCTTGTTGCGATTTTGGCATTACGATTTTGCATTTCTTGTTGCGATTTTCATTTTTTGTTGCGATTTTGTTGACTATTTTGTGATAATCCAAAAAAACTTAACTATTTTGGTACGATCGCAATGAAAAATGGTTATTATCGCGATTTTCTCATATTTTATAGTTGTAGACCACCATGTTGGTGACTTGTTATAAACCACTAAACATAAATAACATAAGTGTACATTACAACATTGTAACTCGTATTTGGTGATATACATTTAAAAATTAACGATGTATCCATCATTATCTTTTTATTTATCGATTGATTTGTTTTCCACCTAGCTAAACAAAAAATATAAAAATCTAACCATCAATAAATGGTTTAGTGACAAAGAATCATTTTTTTTCTTTCTAATTTTATTTTTGTAAACTTAGATTCGAATTTCTGTTGTAGATTATAAATGTCTTTATGGTAACCAAAGAATAATCAACCACAAAATCCCATTTAAATTATTGTGATAACAATGTCTAAGTAATTTCAAATAACCCGAAAAAGATTCTCATCAAGAAGTTAGGCTATCTTAATATATGATGACTAAATGGGTGCTGTACGTTGCATCGGTAAAAATAGATAATGTTTGAGGTGTTGTGACAATATTAATTTCAAATCAAATACTTAATCGGAACTTTTGTTTATATAATAGTTTTTAACAATAACAAAAATAAAATATATTTGATCAACAAAAAGAATTTTAATAAAGTTTAAACTTCTATAAAAATATTTTTAATCACGATGTATAAAATGCAAATAAAAATGTATTAAGAGGTTCAGATTTTCAAAAGTTGTTAAAAGTGATCATAGCCTATATATAGATAGCTAGTGGCCACCGCTAGGCTATCCCTCTGTTCAATTCGATCTTTCGTGACATTAATTAATTTAGCTCTTCCGCGATCATTAAGGATACGTACGTATTTGGTAGCTTTATCTATGTTTGAAATAATGGATAGAAGTATTAAATATGCCTTTTCAAACAATACAGGAATTCAGAATTGAAAAATGTATAATGGATTATTTGACTATATTTGGTCTTCTCTTAGAAAGTTCATGCACTATTAAAACATTAGGATTAGTTTCCTGGAATATAACTATCTTTGACCAAATGTTTATAGTAGGAAATAACTAAAGTTGTGTGTATTGTGTGTAAGCAACTTGAAAAAATGTTTATTGTATGTAAGAAAACATACGTGACAACCATCTACATGTGTCACTTGTCATATTTTAATTGGTTGAAACAAAATTCTTGCATACAATAAACATTTTTTCGAGTTACTTACATACAATACACACAACTTTAGTTATTTCCTACTATAGACATTTGTTCAAAGTCTCTTACATTTCCGGAAATTAATCCCTAAAACATTTACAATAATTTATTGTCCATAAAGCCGTTGTCCTTTGTTGGAATGAGATGCAGAAGATCTTGAACTTTTTGCCAAACTTTAAAAGTAAAGTCGATGCATTAGAAAGTTATATATGCATGTCTTAGTGGTCGTAGATGATAAGTAATTAATTAAACATGTCGATAAAATGTTTTTTTTCTATCAGGCTAGATTATTACTGGGTAATACAAATATTAACAATTGTAATTACTTCTACAGTTTGCATTACTAATCCAACAGCAACAGAAAACGTTGATTTTGGATATATTATTAGTCCCCCAAACCAATCCCTCATGTAATTTAACACTGAGATTAAGTACTGCAACTGAGATATCGAGTGTGATTTGAATATCTAATGAAATTTCTCCTACTATTCATTAATCTTTGTATATCATTAGTAGATAATAATTTTAGTTATGTTCAAACTAAACTCACAAATAAATATTACTCGTATTAGTTAGAGTTATAAACCTTGTTTGAAGAAAATGCTAGCGCGCTTTGCGCCTAGAAAAAAAAAAGAAAAAAGATTAATACTCTACCTAGCTAGATAACACCTTTGTTAAGCACTTAAGCATCACCAAATGCTCCACTGACAAGGAGGTCGATTTAGTGGCAAGAAGGTTTGTTTTCTCATAAGGTATCATGTTCGAATCTTACCCAAACAATTTCTTGGATGACCACATGTATTTTGATTTCATTTATATATTGTGAGTCTAAATGAGTTTTCCCTTTGGATCCTTGAGTGATATGAGTTTCTCATAGAGGGGTAAAGTTGAAGAACTCTTCAGAGAGATGACTCTCTAACACAAATTGGGTTAGTACAACTGTATGCTAAACTTTCTGATATTCATGAATAATTCACACATTTAAAAAATATATATATATATATTTCTCCTTTGTTAACCGAGCTTGCATTCTCAAAGACTAAAATCACACCATTTTTAAAAGTAATTAACTTGAATCTAATAGAGGGAATAATTACAACGTGCTTTACGTGTTTGTTGTTTTGACCAAGAGAAATGATTTTCGTACCACAAATATTGATAAATCTACCATACAGTATAACTGATAAAACATACCGTACAAACCATTAAAGTATACATGTGATAAATTAATTAATATATGTGGTACAAGAATCACTTCCCTTTGACCAAAGTCAATATATACTACTTCATAAATAAGATTAGGAGGGCATAAAGTGTTGGCCCATTTTGGTCCATCTAAACCACCATATTGAGCAATTCGACCAACCATATCTGATATTTAAGTTTTTTAACAAAAGAAAAGTAATATATAATTGAATTTCTGTCTTAAATAAAAAAAAACTTGTGAGCTTAAAATTAACTGCATCTCTGATACGTCTATTTCTAAATATTAAATAATAATGATAAATCAACTTAATTGGTATGCCTAAAAATCAACCAAATAATAAGATGGTGACACTTGAAATATTCAATGAATAAGATTAGAAAAGAGATTAAGTAAAATACACATCAAGGTTTTAAAGTTTTAGATTATAATTTAGCCACATATTTAAGTTTATTTATCACTTTCCAATATGAAAAGCTCCTGGATAATATAATGCTTTATCCGTACAACTGGATTATACCAAATAGGAGTGGCTATATAGTTTATTAATCCCCCACAACCTCCTAAACTTTTGCAATATTGTTGGAACACGTTTGTGTTACCGTCACTGATCATGTATCATTTCTGATATGATAATTGACGTTAACTGAAATCCCTATGTCTAGTAAATATATAATGAGCTTATTTACTTTTAAAGACGTAGTATAGGGTTTTCCATTAGGTGATTGTAACTGAGAGGACTAATGGTGCACACATTAAACACCAAAGGGGTTTAAAGTGTAAATACTCTCCTTATATATAGAGAGTCATTAACCCTAAGTTAAGGTTAATCCCTATACAAATAATACCCTAATTTTCGTGTGTCTCTCATCTCTAAATTCGTACATCAAGTTACAGCCGAATTAATCATCTATTATTACTCAATCACCTTGTTATGGGAATCCGAAATCAATAGCAATCATGCTTTATGCTCTTACAGGTTCCACAGGACGATCTGGGATGTTTTATCACTTGAATCGAATCATGTTTATTCCAACACTTATATGTGAAGAAATACTAAACTTATTCGGGAACAATGCGGTTGCGAATGGTGGTGGCGACGGGTGACGGAGGTGGTGGCGACGGGTGACGGTAGTAGTGGTGGCAGCGGTGGCGGTGAAGGTGGCGAGAGCGGCAATGGTGGTGAATATAAAAATAACTGATGTTAAAGGTAGTAGTTTAGTTATTTTAATGATTGAGTGATATATATTGTGAATTATTTTATTAAGTGTACTATATGTATATTAAGTGAAAATGTTTAAATTAGTGAATAAAGTAAAGGCTAATCTTGGTTTTCCGAAGGCCAAAATTTTAAGAAAAAAAGAATCATTTCCTTTGTTTTATTAGATAGCATAGATATAGATATGTTGTTTAAATATTAATATTATAACTATGAGATTGGTTATTGTAAAACAAGTATTAAAGTAAAACAAATAGAATAAAATTTTGACCCTTAGATCATGATAAAATTAATACACGAAGATCTATGAAGTACAAGAATATATGTTGATGTACAATGATTTTCATGATATTTCATTAGTTTATTTTAATATTTGTTTTATCTTACCTAAAAACTTATAACTATAACTATGGGTTGTGATCATTTGAAACTAAAATTTTCATGAAAACTAGAAAAATGGCCAAAACACACTGTGATCTGAATTTAACATAAAAATTTTTTCAATAGAAAACTCATTGTTTTAAGTTTATATCACAATGGGTTTGAACAATTTTATGATTTTCACGCACTATCAAAAACACACTAAAACTTAACACAATGTGTTTTTTGAAAACACAACAAAAATACATTGTATTAGATTCAAATCACAGTGTGTGTTTTTTAGTTTTCACCGAAATTTAGTTTTCAAATGAACATTTCACTACTAACTATATACTAGAAACAAAAAGTACATATATGTTTAAGATTGAAATAGATCGAATAAATCAAATGGTATATATGGAAAGGAAAGAATTCAAATATAAAGTCCACATGCGAACATTGCGAAGCTCGTTGAAGTACATGCACCTAATCATCATCAGATCGCTTCATCACCCCACATACTTGTAATCACCCCATAAAGCAAAAATACCATATATCATTTATCGTGAAATAAAATGTTCAAATTAGTATCTTCGAATTTACCTACGTATCTCTAACCGTTTCAATTTTTCCAATATATAAATTTACCTAGAATGTCGTTTTTAAAAAAAAATAATAATAATAAAAAATTACACTACTTAAAGATCATTGATTCAGCATATTTTTCAAACGATACATTATCATATTCATATACTTCAATTAATAAAATAACATTTATACATATACTACAATTAAGTTTTCAAAACTTTAAAATACATAAGTGTTGGTATTACTTTTAGTAACATTTTTCCTTTTCCAAGATGCTAATTAAAAATATATTGTTTATGTTTTATAAAAATAGGTATCTGCGTGATGCGGCGGTGTAATGACGGTGACAACGGTGACGGTGACGGATGGTGGTGGGTTCGTGGCGTGCGGCGATAACGGATGCGGAGATCTAATTAATGATGGCGGCAATGGTGGTAACGGTGGGAGTGGCACAGAGCGGTAGCAGTGAGTAGCATAGATTATTGAGGTAATGTGATTTTGATAGATTTTTGAAACTTAAAACTCAACAAAGATGAGTTTTGCTTTACAATATGCGAGGCAAAGTATCCGCGCGATGTAGCGGTTTAGTAGCGACGGGTGGCGGTGGTGATGGATGGTGGCGGTGGCGGTGTAATGACAAAGGCGGTAGCGGCGACGAGTATAGTGTAGATTATATTGATATGATATAAATTGTTGAATGTTGAAAAGTTAAAAGTTGAAAAGTGGATTTGTTTTATAATATAGTATAATACATATTTATTAAAATATGATCATATGAAATGATAAATAAAAAAATAATTTTTTTCTCGGGTGTTTTTTTTTTCTATTTATATATATGAATATTTGTATTTGTATATTTATATATATACTAAAAACAAACTGGTTTTTACAAGTTTCTATGCATATGGTACAACTACACATACATGCAACTTTGAACTCTTTACCTTTTAAACCTCTAAAGATTTTACCTTTTACATTTAAGTCCATCATCTTTTACTACTTCACATTTTAACTCCCTAAAGTTTTCTCTTTACTTTTTAACCCCCAAATTTAAGCCCATCACCTTTTACTACTTTACATTTTAACTCCCTAAAGTTTTCTCTTTACTTTTTAACCCCCAAAGTTTTTTCCTTTTACAGTTTAGCCCATCAAATTTTACGTCTTTACCATTTAATCCCCTAAAGTTTTTATCTTTTACATTTTAGCCTATCAATAAAATGCTTTATTGTTACAATGTTGTAAGAATTATATACCCGGTGGAATGAACACTTTTATTAATCAAGATAGTCCTCAATCGAGTGCTATCAACAATACAAAGAAACAAATAATCGTCCCCCTAACGGATACGATTAACTAAACAAAACACACACATACAACTTACCTCACTACACCTCTCAGATGAGCAAGAAACACTGAAGATCAAGATGATCTTTTACAGGAACAAAATACAAAGACAGAATACAGATGATCAAACAAAACGGAGAGAATAATAAAAGAGGAAAAGAACTTAACCCTAAAATAGAGAAATAACATATATATATGCAGCCTTCACCGATCTTCCACCAAGTTACAATAACAGTCCCTACAGTTTAAGAAAATACAAAGCAATAGAAATAAAACCCTTACCTTTTACCTGTTTTACAATTCTGGCAAAACTTGAGTTTTCAAGTTTGAAATATAAAAAACCAACATGTATATTTAACATCCTCCCTCAAACTTGAAAACCACTAACACTTAAATGTTTCCCAGTTTTCCAAACATATCAAATAGATTCAATCTCTTGTTCAAACTCTTGTGTTGAGTAATACTCAACCCTTTAGTAAAAATGTCAGCTACTTGATTCTTAGAATCAATCTTCTCAACTTTTATAAGACCAGAAGTAACTTTTTCTCTAACAACATGCCAATCTATTTCAAAGTGCTTAGACTTTTCATGAAATACAGGATTAGAGGCAAGTTGTATAGCAGAGCTATTATCACAAAACATATCTATAGGGAGAGAAGAATTAACCTGAAGACTTTGAAGCAGATTATTTAGCCATATAATTTCACAAGTAGCAGATGCCATACATCTATACTCAGCCTCAGTGGAAGATCTAGAAATAGTAGCTTGTTTCTTGCTCTTCCAAGAAACAAGAGATCCTCCCAGAAAAACACAAAAACCAGAAACTGATTTTCTAGTGCTAGGACACTTTGCCCAGTCAGAATCAGTATACACAATAAGATCAAAGTTATCTTTTTTATTAAATTGAATACCAGTACCAGGAGCACCTTTCAAATACCTGAGAACCCTTAAAGCAGCCTTGAAATGAGACATTAAAGGAGCATGCATATGTTGGCTCAGACAATGAACAACATAAGATATATCAGGTCTTGTATGAGTCAAGTATATAAGTTTACCAACCAGTTGTTGATACTTAGAAATATTAGTCAAGAATTTGTCATGTTCAGATTTAGTAGAACTAAGAACAACATTAGCAAGAATAGGTGTATGAATAGGTTTTGGCAGCAAGTAAGCCATATTCATGTAAAACTTCCAAACAATACTTTCTTTGTGTCATACATACACCTTGATCATTTTGCAATATTTCAATACCCAAAAAATACTTTAGGAAACCTAAATCCTTAATCAAAAATTTCTTACTTAAAAAATCTTTAACTTCATTTACTTCTGAAACATTATCCCCTGTGACAACAATATCATCAACATACACTAGCAGAGCAACAAAGCCCTTATCAGACTTCTTAGTATACAAAGAATAATCAAATTTGTTTTGAATAAAACCATTTTCAATTAAAGCATTAGTCAATTTAGTGTTCCATTGCCTAGGAGCTTGCTTAAGACCATATAAAGACTTGTTTAGCTTGCAAACTTGATTATTACTTTCAGAAAAACAACCAGGAGGAACTGTCATATATACATCTTCTTCTAAGTCACCATATAAAAAAGCATTGTTCACATCTAATTGGAATAAGGACCAACCCTTTTTCACAGCAATACTAATAAAACATCTTACAGTAGTCATTTTTACAACATGACTAAAGGTCTCTTCATAGTCAAGACCAAATCTTTGACTAAAACCCTTAGCAACAAGTCTAGCTTTAAACCTCTCAATTTCACCAGAAGCCTTATATTTTATTTTATATATCCACTTACACCCTATAGCTTCTCTATCTTTAGGTAAACTAGTTAAAGTCCAAGTATTATTCCTATTAAGAGCCTCAATTTCACAGTTCATAGCTTCAATCCATTTAGGATCCTTAACAGCCTCATCATAACAAGAAGGTTCAAAACTCTTATTAAGAGTGGTAGAAAAACAATAATTCACATTATTAAGAAGACTATAATTCACATACTTTTCTAGTCCATAAACCAAATTTGACTCAACAACATAATCATTTAACCAGACAGAAGGTTTATGAGTTCTTTCAGACCTTCTAAGACGAAGGTTACCCTCATTGTTATCAACATTATCAGAAATACCAGACTGAATAATTAAAGAATTTCCCTCAGATTGGTATTCATCACTTATTGATGTTGCAGGTGCTCTACCAGAAGTCTGGGAGCAGTTGCCATCATCATTAAGTGTACCTCTCCCTTCATCATTGGGATTAGAAGCAACACTGTTTTGGATATCACACTCTAGACTATTAAAGAAATTAACAAGATCAAGATCAGAAACTTTTTCAACACTTTCAGAACTTTTCATTTTAAAAGGATAAATGGTTTCATAAAATTTAACATCTCTTGAGTAAAATATATCATTATTTTCAAGACTTAAAAGTTTATAAGCCTTTTTAGTAGAAGAAAAACCAATTAAAACACACTTCACAGATTTACGAGCAAATTTATCATTATTATTTAAAACAGTAGAATAACACAAACATCCAAAACTACTTAAATGGGAGAGGTTAGGTTTTCTTTTATAAATCATTTCAAAAGGAGATTTGCCACTTAAAACAGATGAGGGTAACCTGTTAATAAGATAAACAGCAGTTAGAACACATTCAGTCCAATACCTGAGAGGAATTCCTCCCTGAAACATTAAACTTCTAGCCACATTTAATAAATGTCTATGTTTTCTCTCAGCTATACCATTTTGTTGAGGAGTATGACTACAAGAAGTTTGATGGATCACACCATTTTCATTAAAAAATTCATTCATCTTAGAATTTACAAATTCTGTACCATTATCAGACCTAACAGTTTTTATATTAACTTTAAATTGATTCTGCAGAAGAACATAGAATGACTTAAATAAACTGAAAACTTCATCTTTTGTTTTTAACAAATAAACCCAGACAGCTCTTGAAATCATCAACAATTGTAAGAAAATATTTATAACCTTCCCTACTAATAACCTTATAAGGACCCCACAAATCAATGTGAATCAACTCACCAATTTTATAAGTTTTATGATCACTAAGAGGAAAAGGTTCTCTAACTTGTTTGGCTTTATGACAAACATCACAGACAGAAGAATGTTCAGTATTACCAAGATTTAAATCAGATTTTAAGACAGTTAATACTTGTTCAGCAGGATGACCTAATCTACAATGCCATTGAGACTTAGAAACATGAAAAGACATACACACAACATTGTTAGACTTACCAATAACATTACTTTGCATATCAAACAGATAAAGACCATTATTCTCACTACCAGTCCCCAGAACATTCTCCCTTCTCAAATCCTGAATATAACAAGTAGTTTCATCAAAACCAACAAATAATTTGCTATCCTTAACCATTTTATGTACAGACATAAGACTAACACAATAATTTGGAACAACAAGAACATCATATAACACAACACTTGAAGTCAGTTTCAAATTTCCAACTTTAGTGACTTTAGCCAAAGTTCCATTAGGGTGACCAACAGTTAGGTTAAGACTAGAAATATCAACAACATTAAACATATTTTCATCAGAAACAGTTTTATGTTGATTAGCCCCAGAATCTATGATCCAACCTAACCAGATTATGAAGTTCTTAATAGTATTAGCACAGAAAAATCTATGAAAATTTGCATTGAAAAACACATTGTTGTTCATAAAAGTGGGTATACCTGCTATATTAGACTGCACAGCTGCAGACTGCTTGTCACTCAACAAAGACATTAACATCTGCATTTGTTCATTAGTGAAAGGCATAGAAGAAGGAACAGGTTGCACAGATTTCACATTCTCATTAGAATTTTGATCAGATTTCATTTTAACATCACAATTTGCATTAAATCCTTGTTTATAACCATGATTTTGTCTAATAGGATTAGGATGTTTCTTAAAGCCTGGAGGATAACCAACAAGCTCATAGCATCTTTCAATAGTATGTCCTATCATATTACAATTCTTACAAACCAGATTAGGATTAGGACCTCTACTATTATTACCAATTCTCTTATTATAATCAACAGTTTTAAACACAAAAGCAGTAGCATTAGGTTTATTCTCAGAAGCAGATAATTTATGATTAAACCTATGTGACTCTTCTCTAGATAACACACCATAAGCACTTTTAGCATCAGGTAAAGGATCTTTAGTTAACAAAGTACTTCTAATTGGTTGATACACATCATCAAGACCCATCAAGAATTGCATAAGTTTAATCAATTTATCATGAGTAGCAGTCTCAGTTCTAGCATCACAAGTACAAGTAGGCAGTTTAGTAAGAGTATCAAATTCTCTCCACATGGAATTCAATTTATGATAGTATTCAGATAAAGATAAGCCACCTTGTTTAAAAGTGTTAATTTTATGCAACAGATTATAAATCACAGAACCATCCACTTTATCATATGTTTCTTTTAACTCAGTCCAAACTTCAGAAGCATTTTCAGAAAACACTTGCCCTAAATACACATCTTGAGACACAGAACCAAGCAACCAAGATAAAACAACAGCATTACATCTGTCCCATTGCTGGGATAAAACAGGACTAGAAGCATAAGCAGTTTTCACAATAGTACCATCAATAAATCCCATTTTATTTTTAGTTTGCAATGCAAGTTTAATAGCACTAGCCCAAATTCTGTAATTCTCAGTACCAACAAGTTTGATAGACACAATAGGAACACCAGTAGTATCATTAGCATGAAGGTACAAAGGACTACCAATATCAAGACCACTCACAGTAGTTATACTAGTATCACCCATATTTAGCAATGCAGACAAACACAGAGTAACAAATAGACAGCAAATCAACAAATAAAGAAAGAAAAGAACAAATAACACACAAAAACAAAAGCACAAATAAGAAGATAATAATAAAAAAAATATCTGGAGTTTAACAGATCACACAAGGTTCAATATAGTTTGCAGGTAAGACTACTACCAGGATTCCACTCTTCTTCAAGGAAGAGGGTCAAGGCAGTCGTACAAAACCCTGTAAATCAAGACAAGGCAATCCACCAGACAATGGAAAGAAGACTTACAGTGCTATCTGAAAAGAAGGAGTTGAGGGAGAAGAGAGTATCACCAATGATACTCAGCGGAAGCAACAAACCAACAACCAGAGAAACAAAATTAGGGTTTATAAGATGAAAAACCCTAATTTTATATACCGGAGATCTTGCGAATCACAAAACCCCCAAAAAATACGAATCCTAATTTATCCTTCAAACCCTAGACCTTCAAATCACCGGTAACCTGGCTCTGATACCTTGTAAGAATTATATACCCGGTGGAATGAACACTTTTATTAATCAAGATAGTCCTCAATCGAGTGCTATCAACAATACAAAGAAACAAATAATCGTCCCCCTAACGGATGCGATTAACTAAACAAATCACACACATACAACTTACCTCACTACACCTCTCAGATGAACAAGAAACACTGAAGATCAAGATGATCTTTTACAGGAACAAAATACAAAGACAGAATACAGATGATCAAACAAAACAGAGAGAATAATAAAAGAGGAAAAGAACTTAACCCTAAAATAAAGAAATAACATATATATATGCAGCCTTCACCGATCTTCCACCAAGTTACAATAACAGTCCCTGCAGTTTAAGAAAATACAAAGCAATAGAAATAAAACCCTTATCTTTTACCTGTTTTACAATTCTGGCAAAACTTGAGTTTTCAAGTTTGAAATATAAAAAACCAACATGTATATTTAACAAATGTCAAATAAATGTTTGTTGGTGACTTTATCAAATTTGTACCAAAACATTGTCATTTGAAAAGATAATCTACTTGAGTCTCGCCGCAAGGTGTGTAATATAATCTGCGGCAATGTGTTTAAGCTTAATGAATCATTGTCCACGACGTTACTATAAAAGCTCCGCGGCAACGCGCAGGTGTTTATTTCTAGTGATATGCTGAAAACAAACTTGAACGTCGCATGAGACAACGCTTAACGTGATTCGTCGCCGAAGCAAATAACGTGCGGGTACTATGTAGTATTATTAAGCCCAATTCAAATTATCTTATTCTTAATTACAATGTAACATATGGTGATCAATATATTAATAGAATTATCATTCAACAATTCCACCACGCGATAAAAGAAATAAGTTAAAATAAGAAGAAAGAAGATGAATTTGTTTCGATCATGCATGATGTCATTTGCTTCGTAGTATGTAGGAGAAACTACTTACAGTCTTCTCATTTTAATTCTCATATATTTAATTTATTTTACATGTTACTCGTACAACTTAGAGCATATATATAGAGTAGATTGGTTTCTGATATATGAATAATGTTATAATATGGTAATAATAAAATGCATGATTCTTGTTAACGCACCTTGCTCACATAAGTCATTATGGAAAAGAACGGCTAGCTATTTAGATTTTAAGATTCTATTCAATTTAGAGATAAAGAACCGCTAATTAAGCTCACATAAGTCATTATGGAAAAGAGCATAATTAACTTGGATCGACTAGCTAGCTAGCTACATTTTGTATTAACAACTAGCGAATTGAATACTAGAGTGCAAAAAATAATTACATTACATATGGTCGGTTGGTGATCTTTGCAAGTTTACTTCTAGCTAGCTGAACTCCCCGATCGATCACAAAAGAATTGAACTCGGTAATTATAAGTATTTAATTGTTACTACGTGCGCATAGTAGAAAGCTTTTTAATTGAAGTTTAGATTAACTTATTACCTAATTAATTAAGGCTAGCTAGCTGCATTGTAATAAAACCTTATTTGTTGTATCCAACCAAATGGGATGGTGTAATTGTTGGTGGTTGTACTTTTGTAAACATGATTAAGGGAGAGAGCTTTGTGTTCTTTCTAAATTCTCTAATCATGTGAATCATGAGATGAAAAGTGGAAAGAATGAATTTAATTATAGTTAACCATTTTGCATGTGGGGTCTTCAATTATTTGAAATTCGCTTTATTTCCATAATAACACTTGCAACCCTTAAATTATTCATTAAAATCGACAAGAATATATTTGCACATTCCATAGAAAAAAACTCAGATCATTGTCTCGTAGAAGTACATCATAGCCGCATATGACATTTACAGAACAGTTTTGTTTGACTTTTCTTTTGAAAGTAGCAACAGATAAATTGACTTATTAATATCTCTTATGTGGGTGCGCCCATGATGGTTCGAATGTTGACAACGCTCTAAAGGGTTTGGTCCCTATGTGGTAAATGAGAATAACGTTGCTAAGACCCTCTCATCACATTTACATATGACATGTTTCAAACCTAAGACCCTCAAAAGAAAATCACATTATATACAAATTCTTTGACCACTGACTAACATCCTAATGACAAATTTGTTTGAGTCACTAAAATAAATCATACTTAATGAGAGCCGCTCAAACTCAAGTTAAAATAGTCAAACTTGTGTCAAATATGACCAAACTTTTAATTTAATTATACAGTTATGTTTATATCTTTAAAACAGTTAATTTCAACTTTAAAGTATTATGTTTATATTTGACTATGTTCAAGTTTAAAGGTGTAAGTCTAGTTCTATTTTTATCATTACATATAAATTCAAAATTCAAAATCTGCTGCTTTGATATATAAAAATGCCAATTACTCTATGAGTTGTTAAAAACTCCTTACTCCCCATCTTGTTAAAAGCGATTTTCAGTGGCTGAGTTCTTTAATTTTAGTAGTGGTTCCAATTGTCATACTTATACGCCATTATTAAGAATTTCTTTAGTTTTCTACTTGTGTAAATTTAATTAACGGTTATGAATTGAAAAATATATAGTTCTCTAATGTTTCGAATTCCTCTTCATTATTTTTTTGAACATTGTTTCGAATTCTTCTATCCTACATGATTCTCAATAATATTTAAT
This sequence comes from Erigeron canadensis, assembly GCF_010389155.1. NCBI lineage: Eukaryota > Viridiplantae > Streptophyta > Magnoliopsida > Asterales > Asteraceae > Erigeron > Erigeron canadensis. The sequence goes on from NC_057766.1 coordinate 36,693,136, forward strand.
TGCAACAAATTACCTGGCCATGGTTGGTGGTAATGGCAAGCTCCACTACTCTATTTTTGTTTTGTATGTTTTGTGATCTATATATCGACTAGAAAAATAGATAATTAAATAGGTTGCAAAACTTCAATTATTCTGTAATTTTGAATATTTATTTTACATAGGTTGGGGACCAATTGAGATCGTGATGATACGGTTGCCAATATTATAAGTTAGCTCTAATAGAAATGTAATCACAAAATATTCTAAAAAGGAAAAAGTGAAATAAAGTAATGAAACTATATCAACGAATTAATTCTTCTTTTGCTCGTAACAATGTAACATATTACTCGTACATAGTTGGACGGTTGGTGAAACTTGAAACGGTAATATTACATCCCTATTCTTTTAGGGCTTAAACCAATAATTTTTATGGTTTAACATGAAAGGACAAATCTCTTCTTCATAATATTAATGAAATTTCTAAAAGTTTTAAGGCTTAAAATTGGAGTTTCCTCTCTTGTGGCTTTCACTCTTGGGTCTAATTTAGTGTTCCAAAATAATGGTTAATTTTGTTTTTACTTGTGATTCTTTTTGTAATTTGTTTATCGGGAAAGGTTAGGTAAAACATGCAGTACCTATCTTAGGTAAAGCAGGGGGTGATTATGTAAAATTCAGGGGGAGTTTATGTAAAATTCAGGGGGGGGTTATGTATGTTTATTAAATTCAAAGGTTTAATATGTAACTTTTTTTCATGTGACAGTACTTAAGCTTAGGTAAAATCTGCAGTACTGATTATTTTCTCTTTGTTTATTATTTATTGAGTTTGGAATTACACGCTTTTTGAAAAATTGTCGATTTGTAAATTGATTTATTAGAGTTGAGTAAAGATTTATTTAAGCAATCCTTTAATATAAAAACAAAGAAAAAACAAAAACAAAATGTGGATTTTCAGTTACCCTTGTTATATAATTAGTTTAGTCCATATATAGGAATCTTTTAATATCCTAATGAATTGTTAAGAAATTGACAAACAAGTTACAACATATATTTGTACTTGGGCAATGAAATACAATGAACTTGATTAGGATCACATTTTCTCAATTTAATATGGCTGAGATTAAAAGTGCTAATTCACAATGGTTTAGTTAGTGATGGACGGTTTAGTAATATATGCATAATTTAGTTTTGAATGCTGTCTAAAGGTATTGATTGAGTATAGACTATAGATAAAACTAAGATAATTACATCATGATTGTTTGCTTATATATATATTCGTATGATTATAAACACCAAAAGATTATTAAAGTTGGAAAGCATTTCTGGTTAATTAAATAAGTAAACGAGCTTAAGTATAGATCATAGATAAAGCTTTAGTTATTTTTAACGATCTTGATGAGCTAGTAGATGAGCCAGAATGTTTTGTGGTTTCATCATACTTTTTAAACATAAAACCATTTTGTACAGTTCAAAACTATAGGCAGGTCCTACTTTAATATCAATCTCGGTCACTTTTTTAAAGGGCTTGTCGATATATGTAGAAGTAAAGTATGTATTTATCATTTTACAATCAATTTCAGGTTTCTTGTCACCTCATTTTCAACATTTGGTTTATAATCATATGATCAACCAAAGATTACAATGACATTTTAGTCTTAAGGAGAACTAACATATACTGAACTTTTACTGATGATGATTATATTTAGCATATGCACAATTTTTACATGTAAATAATCAAATCAATGTACTCATTATTGGCATGTTAAGTTAAAGTAATTAGTTGAAAACTAACATAAAAGAAGTGGGTGGGTGACCCAAAATAGTTTTCTAATGCTTGTGTAGTTATGTGATTAGAGAAATAAACATCCCAATATGATGGGAAAGTTCATGTCCTAGTTAATTGCAAGTTGCAATAGTGTATCTTGTCCAATGTCCTATATAAAAGAGAAAGGTCAAGATCATCCCTTTCTTCAAGTTGTATATATCAACATATGTCCATGTCCTAACATGATCAAAGTATTATATGTGTCATTCCACTCTATTAAATGGCAAGTGGTCTTATTTTACTCCATCTTGCTGTTTGACTTGAGGAGTTTATAGAGGCGTAGCTCATTCTAGATTGGTTAAAGCGATAATAAGTTGTGATTATATATACAAACACATATTAAAATCCTTTGATTTTGTCTTAATAGGCATCTCATATTCCCATCCTTGTTAGAGTTTATTACATACATAATAACATAAACGTCCCTTTGATATGTGATCATACGGCTAGACGCTGTTGAATTATCAACTTAATTCTTGGTAACTTATGTTTGTTATTTACTTTTTGTAGGTAAATAAGGAGTACAAGGACTTGCAATGATATTATTCAAGAAAGGACTCATTCTGCCAAGATTGAAAAGATCAAGGACCAAAGTGGAAGAGTTGTGCCTATATATTCATTACTACCTGCGACCTGGAGATCTGAACATTCCCTTTGTCTTTTCAGCCGTTGTCACATCCTTTTCTTACCGTTATGGTTTCTGTTGTCATGTTTATTCACCTGAGGGTTTTGTTCCATATATCTTAGATTTAATTATTTAGTTGTATTTCTCTTTTATTATTTGTATTAAAACTCTTTTATCAATCAAATGAATCCAGTAGTTCATTAATACCTTGTGGTTTAATCTTGCATCTGGTTTCTATATCTTGATTTCTTCATGGCATCAGAGACAGGTTCGCTCACCATCTCGATTCAAACTTGGGTTTGTATCGATTGATTTTTCCGCATCTTATTTTTTAGGGTTTATATCGATTTGGGGATTTCTCTTTTTAGGGTTTCTTTCTCAAATCGATTGATTATATAAAATATTTTGTTTATCTATATCTCAGTTGGATATTACTCTCATTAGGGTTTATATTCATCTGATCGATTCTTATTTTATTACACCTGATCTTCTTCCCTTTGTATAGGGCTTGGAGTTTTGTGTGTTTAATATTATATATTTGTATCTGCTTATGTGTGGGACTCCTCTTTTATATAAGGGTTGTAGTTTTGCCATTTTAAGCGGATTTATTTTTTGATTCAGTTGTTTGATTTGATCTATTTAGATCTGGTCACTTCTTGAATCCTTATTCTATCATATCTGTCCCTTCATCAAAAGTTTGGAATTACTGTTGGATATACCCACTATAAGTTATCTCTCCTACTTCATCAGTAGCAAATGTCTTCACACTTGGAGGGCTCTGAGTGTGGAGTGTTTGGCCTATAGGTGGAGACCTCTCTTGTTGTTTACCTTCTCTTTTTTGATTAAATGCTATGTGGTGTATGTACTCTTGGTGATTAAGTGTCTCTGTCTGCTCTTTGTTGATTATTATCTATTTGTCTTTCTTTATTATTGTTCTAACCTTGTTCTTGGTAGAAGAGAGAGCCCCAAAATGACACTTGTCTTGACACTTTAGTGTCCTGAATCTGGTTCCTCTTTTGGTTGCTCTTTAGGTTGGTCTCTTGTTTAATTTCTTGAATTCTTGTTCTTTGTGTCTTGGTTATTTGGTTTCTTATACTTGTTTCTGTGTGTTTAAGTGGCTCTTTGCTTGACAAAATGGCTGATATTAATAATCCTGATATTAATCCTGAAAATGCTGAAAACCCTGAAAATGATTATGAAAGTGAGGAAAATGTCTTTGCCACCTTGATAAGCAAACTTGATTTTGGTGATGAATTGTATCTGCATGCTAGTGACACTGTGGGAACACCTTTAATTAACTTCAAATTAAAGGGGACTGAAAATTATAATGTTTGGGCTTGTGCCATGGAACTTGCACTTGAAACTAAGAATAAATTGGGATTTATCACTGGTACTTGCATGAAATCTTATGATAATGATGAGTTAGCTAGGCAGTGGGATAGGTGTAACTCTGTTGTGTTGTCTTGGATTCTTGGATGTGTAACTGAAGAACTTTATCTGGGTCAAATTTTCTCAAAAAATGCTAAAATTGTTTGGGATGAATTAAAGGAAACTTATGACAAGGTTGATGGTTCAATTACTTTCAATATTCATCATAAAATAAGTACTCTTTCTCAAAATGGCAGACCAATTTCTGAATACTATCACAATCTTAACTCTCTTTGGAAACAGTTTGATGCTCTGGCTAAACTCCCTACCTGTACTTGTAATGCTGCTAAAGAAATTCAAGCTCATCATAATCTGTTAAAGCTTATGCAATTTTTAATGGGTTTAGATGATATTTACTTACCTATAAGAAGCAACATTCTTACCAGGGACCCCTTGCCAAGTGTCAAGGCTGCTTTTGCTATTATTTCTAGGGAGGAGTCTCATAGGGGGCATTTCTCCTATTGAGACATCTACCAGACATCAAAGCAGTGCCTTCTTTGCAAAAGGTTTTGATTCAAAAAGGAAAAATTTTGGTTACAAGAACAATTTCAAAAGTACTGAAAGCTTTGGTTATAAAAACAACAACTTTAAAGGGTCTGATTACAAAAATTTTGAAAGCAAAAGGGGTCCTAATCTTAATCTTCAATGCAGTGGTTGTTTTAAGTATGGTCATACTGTTGATAGATGCTTTGATGTGGTTGGTTTCCCACCTGGTTATGGTAGGGATTCCACTGCAAGAAGGAATGTTGGTCAATCTTATCATAAATCTGTGTCTAATAACAATGTGATAGGTAATGAGATCCATGGAACTGGTACCTATGTGGCTTCCACTTCTGGACCACCCTCTCCCAAGACTCTTACCCCTGGTTCCAGCTCCATGACTCTTACCTCTGATCAGTATAACAGACTCATGGCTCTTCTGAATGAAAAATCTCTTCCCAAGGGTGCTCATGCCAACATGGTAGGTAGAATATTCAGTTCTTGTCTCTTTTTTAACTCAAACAAGTTTTTTAATTCAAACTTTAATAGGTTTTTCTGCTATAACATTTCAACAAAATCCATACAAATCAGTTTTGGATGGATTGTTGACTCTGGTGCTAATCAGCACATGACATGTGATGATAAGAATCTGTTTAATGTTGAGGGTATTTCTGGTTTAGGTCTTACTGTTGGACACCCCAATGGTACACAAGCCAAAATTCTTAAAATTGGTGATCTAAGACTTACTGAAGATGTTGTCATTTTTGGTGTTCTATTTGTGCCTGAGTATTGTGTAAACTTATTGTCTGTGCACTGTCTTGCAAGAGACAGTAAAATGCTTGTTTCTTTTGATAAAAATAACTGTTATATACAAGACTTGAAGTCCAAGACTCTGATTGGGAATGGTAGGCAAAGTGGTGGTCTATATATGTTTGAATGTAAAGGTATTACACCAATGTGCAATTATGTTAATCCTGTATGCTATTTGTCTAAAAATGTGTGGCACAATAGACTTGGACACCCTGCTCACCCTGTTATGGTCACTCTCAATAATAAACTCAATTTAGACATGAAATTGACACATCTCTCACCTTATGAAATCTGTTACAGAGCTAAACAGACTAGGGATCCTTTTCCTTTGAGCACTCATAAGAGTCATGATCTTGGTGAACTTGTTCATCTAGATCTTTGGGGACCCTACAGGGTCTCTAGCAGAGAAGGATATAAGTATTTCCTCACTATAGTTGATGACTATAGTAGAGGTGTTTGGGTTTATCTTCTTAAAAGTAAAGATGAAACATTTAAAAACTTGGTCTCCTTTTATAATCTTATCAAAAACCAATTTCATAAAAATGTCAAAACTTTCAGAAGTGACAATGGTAGTGAGTTTGTTAATCAAAAGGTAAATTCTTTCTGTAAAATGAATGGGATCACTCACCAAACTTCTTGTGCCCACACACCTCAACAAAATGGGGTGGTTGAAAGGAAACATAGGCACTTGCTTAATGTTGCAAGGGCCATCATGTTTCAAGGGGGGCTGCCCTTATATTTTTGGTCTGATTGCATTCTAACTGCTACCTATTTAATAAACAGGTTACCCTCTCTTGTCTTGTCTGGAAGATCTCCCTATGAGTTAATTTTTAAATCTCAACCTAAACTCTCTCACCTTAGGGTATTTGGTTGCTTATGTTTTTCAACTGTTCTAAATAATAGTGATAAGTTTTCAAGTAGGTCTCAAAAATGTGTTTTCATTGGGTATTCAAATGAGAAAAAGGGATACAAACTTTTTTGTCTTGATAATAAAACTGTTTTGTATTCTAGGGATGTCAAATTCTATGAAAACATCTTTCCTTTTAAAATGCTTAATGATTTTAAAGATAATAGTAAAGTTGATTATAATTTTCAACCTTTTGAGTCTGTTTTTCTGGAAAATGATAACACCAATGCCCAAAGACCTAATGATGAAGGGAGAGTTTCTTCTACATCATATGGTGATGGCAGTGTATCCCTTGGTGGCACACCAAGTGCTACCAGGTCTGCAACACCCATTGATGACAATGATTCTTCTGAGGGCAACAATATTGACACTCAAAACATTACTATTCAACCTCATGGGGATGATCAACCTAACCCTCCTGACCTTTGAAGATCTAATAGAAACATTAGAGCTCCCAAGAAATATGAAGATTATGTGCTCAATAATAAAACCAAGCACTCTATTTCTAATGTTGTGTGTTACTCTAAGTTGAATTCTGAAAATTTGTGCTTTGTGTCTAATTTGAATAAACTGCATGAACCTTCTTCATACTTAGAAGCTAGCAAAGATCCATAAATGGATTGATGCTATGAATTCTAAGATGGAAGCCCTCTTTAACAATGGTACTTGGGAACTGACTGACCTTCCCCCTAATAGAGAAGCTATTGGGTGCAAATGGGTTTATAAGATCAAATATAAGTCTACTGGGGAGGTTGATAGGTATAAGGCTAGACTTGTAGCAAAAGGTTACTCTCAAAGAGCAGGTATTGACTTTGAGGAGACATTTTCTCCTGTTGTTAAAATGGTTACAATTAGATGTCTTGTTTCTATTGCTGTCTCTAGTCAATGGCCCATTTATCAAATGGACATTAATAATGCCTTCCTTTATGGTGATCTTGAAGATTTTGTTTACATGAAACCACCTCCTGGCTATCATTTTGGTCCTGAATCTAAGGTATGCAAACTTGTGAAGTCTTTATATGGTTTAAAGCAGGCTCCTAGGAAATGGAATGAAAAGCTTACCAATGCTTTGATTGAACATGGGTTTGTTCAATCAAAAAGTGACTACTCCCTTTTTACTAAAAGTGCTAACAATGTTTTTGTTGCACTCCTTGTTTATGTTGATGACATTGTCATAACTGGAAATTGCAACAAAGAGATTGAAAACTGCAAACATTTTTTGAACTCAAAATTCTCTATAAAAGATTTGGGAAAATTAAAATATTTTCTGGGAATTGAAGTCATTGACACTGATGAAGGTGTTTGCATGACCCAAAGGAAGTACTGCCTTGATTTAATCACTGAATTTGGACTCCTTGGGTGCAAACCTTCACAAACTCCCATTGATTCTGGTCTACTTCTCCCCTCTAAGATTGATTCTGATAGACCAATTGAAAATGTGAATGGATATCAAAAACTGGTTGGCAAATTAATCTATCTTACCCTTACCAGGCCAGATATCTCATATGCTGTTCATATATTGAGTCAGTTTATGCATAACCCTTTTGAGTCTCATTTAAAACTTGCTCTTAGAGTGATTAGATACCTAAAAGGGTCCCCTGGAAAAGGGATTCATTTTAAAAGAAACACTGACCTCAATCTCATTGCATATGTTGATTCTGACTGGGCCAAGCAGGTTACTGCCAGGAAGAGTATAACAGGTTTCACTCTCTTCCTTGGTGGTTCCCCCATATCTTGGAAAAGCAAAAAGCAGCCCACCATTTCTAGATCTTCTGCTGAAGCAGAGTTCAGAGCACTTGCAGCTGTTACTTGTGAGATAATTTGGGTTCTAAAAGTTCTCAATGACTTTGGTGTCTTTTATAACTCTCCTGTTCAAATCTTGTGTGACAGCAAAGGTGCAATTAAAATTGCATCTAACCCTGTCTTTCATGAAAAGACTAAGCATTTTGAACTAGACTTATTCTTTACTAGAGAAAAGGTAAATCTGGGTGTTATTGATATTGTGAAAGTGAATCTTGAGAGTAACATTGCTGATATTTTTACCAAAGGTCTCACACAGCTGCAACATACTTCTCATTGTCAAAAACTAGGGCTTTATGATGTTTTCCAGAATCAAGTTGAAGGGGGGTGTTGAATTATCAACTTAATTCTTGGTAACTTATGTTTGTTATTTATTTTTTGTAGGTAAATAAGGAGTACAAGGACTTGCAGTGATATTATTCAAGAAAGGACTCATTCTGCCAAGATTGAAAAGACCAAGGACCAAAGTGGAAGAGTTGTGCCTATATATTCATCACTACCTGCGATCTAGGGATCTGAACATTCCCTCTGTCTTTTCAGCCGTTGTCACATCCTTTTCTTACCATTATGGTTTATGTTGTCATGTTTATTCACCTGAGGGTTTTGTTCCATATATCTTAGATTTAATTATTTAGTTGTATTTCTCTTTTATTATTTGTATTAAAACTCTTTTATCAATCAAATGAATCCAGTAGTTCATTAATACCTTGTGGTTTAATCTTGCATCTGGTTTCTATATCTTGATTTCTTCAGACGCCGAAGTTTTCTGATTATTACTCGTAATAAAGTTGGTTATTCAAAGAATATTTACATAAACTTCGTTGTGGTTTGCCTATCATGATAATTAACAACTTGTGGTATGCGCGACTGGTGATCAAACAAGCTGAAATTTCATGTTATTTACTTCGAGTTTCACTTTGTGATTTCAAAGTGACTTTCTTAATTTCGATACAACTACGGAGTATCAGATTTCCCAAGTCAAAGAAAATAGTCATTATAACAAAAACATAATTTAGGTTTTTCACCGAAAGTTAATACTTATCACTTATCAGATTACATATTTCTTGCTAAAAAAAATCATTGCATAGTTGATTGTAGGGACCAACTTTTATACATAGAAATGCCATCTTTTTTCGATTTTTAAGTTCACAATTCTGACATATGCAGCACCCTTTTATTATTCAGATATAATAAATATATATAAAAAACTCCATGGTGTTACCTTTTTGTTGAAGGTTTGATTTTGACATTCTGAATACTTGAATCTTGACTAGGTGGTCCAACTCCACTTAGTTTTAACCAATAGGTCAGAAAACAGACTCTCCTTTTTTGGGTTGAATGTCAACACTCCAATGTTATATCTAGATGCCGTTTACTCAGTCAAGTAATACCTAAAAATAAAGTGTATGACATAGACGTTAAAAGAAAGATAGATAGGTAAAGTTTTGGAAAGTGCATCAAAAATCATGAAAATCATGCCTACCCGCGTCGTTTCATAGATGATTAAAAAAACTTAAACCAAAATTACCAATGAAAGCACCATAATGGCATAAACAAATAAACAATTATTATTGGATTGTATTTCATATGTATCAAATTATCAATCATTATCTTCTTTTAACAAATGGAATAACACATTCTCTCACTAGTCATTATATTCCATCATCCAGAAAAGATTGGATGATAAGCTTTAACAATCTATCTATATTTGCCCATTTATATTAGAAGTGTCCTGACCAAATAGTTCATGTAGGTTTGTTAAGTTCATATATGCAAGTACTGTAGTACACAATGCATATGCGACTCTGATATTTTGACTTGAATCTGCTATGTTTGTTTGTTTTTCTCTGTGGCCCGAGTAACTTTAGATCAATTTGCAGTCAGGGTCTAAAAGAATGTTCCTTTTTGTACGCCCATGAGGGTCAAGGCTTTACCATCACAAATTCCTAGTCAGAACCTTACTTCTTGATGATCATGCATACACGGGCATAGGAAGTTGGGAACAGACATTGGACCCTATCTACCATTTCATAATCTATAGTAGTCTATGCTTGTTGTAACTTAACAATCTGACAGGTAGTCCACTCATGAGTCATGACACTCATGGAGCTCAAACTGAGAATGCTCTTGTATTGGGCTTTGCTATTGGGCTTCGGTGATTACAACTTGTATATTGTATTTTCTCAGCATGAAGTCTTTGGAATTCCACTTCGTAGAAAGATCAAAGATGTTACGGTTGGTAATGTTACAACACAACAAATCTTTAAAAATGAGAGCATTACAAGTGACAATAGATCAAATGATCACACTACAAAACCTTTTCGATAAATATCGAAATCACTTTGCAATTGTTATGAATCCTAGAGCTGAACAGATCCATAAAATACTACTTCAGCAGGACCTGTCATGTAGATATGGTTGTCGTCTTCCCTCCATTCTATCTCCAATGGCCCTCCAGGTAAATCAACGGTACAATTCTGTAATAACAAAAAATATATATAAAGAGTGCATGACAAAACAACAGTCTCATCAATCAATTAGAAAAAGAAATAAGTAACTACAAATGTTTTTAATGCATTATCTTTCAAATTATACTTTCAATAGTGGAACCCACAATGGGGCAGGAAAAAACAAAATCATCTGTATACAAATTCTTAAATGTAATTATATAAACGTACCCTCTCAGAACGGCCCTCAAGGATTGCAGCAACAACTACTGCACAGGCTCCAGTTCCACAAGCCAAAGTAGCTCCTACAAAAAGAAAATTATACAAGTATATAACTAGATAAAAATTGTCCTGTTTCCTCAAAAAGTCTGGTTCAAAACCTCCCTAAGTAAAAATCTTGGGTGTGGCCATGAAAATGGTCAAAAACGGTCACAAGAATACCTTGGTTAGGCTATATACATCCGAGTAAAAAAAATCGCCATCCCCAGTAACCCGAAGTAGGAAAACCTCCTCCGTTTAGCCATTTACGTTTAATAAAATTGTCAATCAATGAGCGCAAATAACATTTATATATGTGTCTGTGGTAAAAGACTAACCAGCACCACGCTCCCAAACACGCATCTTCAAATGTGAGCGAGAAAACACTTGCACAAATTCTGAAAAGGTAAAACAGATTAATAACCATAGAACTCTAATAAAGTTTATGATGCTAACTTATTAGATAACACATATTGAGGCTATAGAGAACCTGACCTGTGTTAGTTCGAGCAGGGAATACTGCATGATGCTCAAATTTCGGACCAATATCAGCCAAATTCAATTCATCAACCACCAAGTTCTGTTTTAAAACCAGCACAAGTTACCAAAAAAATGAACTAAGTTTTGTGGAACATTTCTCTTAGTGATGTAAATTTAAATGTATTTGATATAGTAACAAAACTTTGCTATATTAGGGGGGAAAATGTCAGCAGAAAATCAACACCTCGTTTTCTTCAGTACCAAACGTGACACAGTGAGGATTTCCCATACTGACACATGTGACGTTCCAGTTTACTCCGTCTACTCCAATCTTGGCTTTCACAACAGATTGATCTGTATTTGGTGGTATTTTAGTGGGAACATCTGATGCTTTCAACACTGGCTCACCCATGTCAACTTTAACCTGAAGTAATAACAATGTAGAATCCACAAAATTAGCATACAATGTCGAACCTTGCAGCTGTGAATGCGTGTGATCACGTTCATTAAATTAGCCTTTTTTAGAGCATTTATATATATTGCCGGCTTTTCCAAATACCAAAATGTAAAAAAGAAGCAACATACCTTCCCATCCTCTTGTATCTCAGGTATGATCAATCCAGCACCAGTGTGTACAGTAAAACTGCAAATCTCCAACAACAAAAAAGTCAACAGTAAACGCAGTGAAAACACTAAGCATGGTACACAAAACTATTCAAGCAGAAATCTATCAGATGAAGTATACCTTTGTCTTCCATTCAAGTTATTGAGATCTGTAATAAATTTAGCAAAGCAACGAACTCCGTTACCACACATCTAAGAGAAAAATAACAAGAAACATAAGATAACTAATTCAATTCTAGACTTTGTAAATATGCACAATGAGTCATTTAAACTAATAATACTCATTCATATGTTAACGAACGATGCAGACATTAGTTCGGTTAAAGAAAAAGAACCTCAGGCTCGCTACCATCAGAATTAAAAATCCTCATGGTATAATCGGTTCCATTCAATCCAGGCATTGCAAAGATCACTCCATCTGCTCCAATCCCGAAGTTCCTATCACATAACTTAACCGCTTGCTCTGGTGTCACTTTTGGCTCCAATGAATCCAAATTATTAACCTAATTCAAATAGCCAACTTTATATAAACAGTACAACAAACATATTATAATACAAATATACAATCTTTGTGGGCTTCATTTTAAAAAATGTCAACAGCAAAAAAGTCACAAACTTTCAACAAAGATGTGGTTAAGCACTGACAAATTTTGCATTAAATGAAGCCACTTCACTAAAAATACATCTCGGGACAAGTGATTGGAAATATATTAGACTTAAGTTCAAAGCTATTGTATGTATCTAACTTGGTACTTTCATATTGTATGTATCCTGTGGAACTTTTGTTGCTGTGACATCCATATGAGTTGCCAAATCATAGATAATACCACCGGATACATCCATAGGGATATTTGAAAACTTGGTGCACATAATAGCAACATTTAGAGTTCAAGCCTAATTTGGAACTCTATTAGTAAATGAGATTGAGCCCGAGCTGCAAACACAAAATTATATAGACGAGCTTGTGCGAGTATCTTATTTACACGTGCAAATTTAAAAAATATGAGTTATATAATAATCAATATAGCTTATACCCTAACAACGAGATCTGGCACTGTTACCAATTGAAGTGGGACCTTTGATCCAGTATCATACAATATTTATCATTTTCCAATTGAAGATCATCAAATTTTTGTTCTTCTATTGAACAGCTGAAGGATCTTCAAGTTTCAAAAAAAGTTCATGTTCTTTCTCAATTTTGTAACAAAACGCTCTGTATCTCTACTGCTGGTGTGCCTTTTGTTTTAAAGGTAAAAACGAGTTAAATTGCATCAGTGGTACCGAAATAGAATTATAGCTGCTTAATATCGGATATTGTATTTTTCATCTACCTCCCTAACACAGTAACACCTGAACTTTAGATATTACTGATAATAGAGAGAGATAATAATTGTGGAACGTGGCTTTTGGTAAAAACTACCATTCCTACGAAATCAAGAAAAAATAAACGTAACACTATTGTTCATGAAAGTGAACCACTATGGACATACTACAAAAATAAAAGCTGTGTCCTATTAGCCTTATATATGAGTAGTCCAATTTCATTAATGCTGGCAATTATCGGCTAGGTACTAGTGTACTACATCATGGCATTAGAAGGCGTTCGCTACGAACATTAGAGACGGAATTGTTTACAAATGCAGCCAACTCATAGTCTCATACTAATTAATGGTGGGAATAATGATACAAAATGGTGAATCTGGACAGTTTTCTAATACATATTCAGTTATTTTATAAACATAATCCTAAGATACAAAGAAAAATTACAAAATCAATCAATCAATATATGTATCTACCAATATACTAAAACAGGATTGGGGTATTTATTACGCGACACGTGGCGTAATCTTTGAACGACACATATACTTATAAATTTATGTATAAATTAGTTTTATTTTAAGAGTTTAATGGATAAATTGATCCTTATCTAATTTGATAATTAATAATTATATGCAATCGATCTAAATTTAACTTATTTAATCAGTCATATCCTCAATGGTTTACAAAATGAAAGTTCTTTAATATAGAGTAACCTTATAACTATCAAACTATAATATTATTATATTTGTTAATATTAATATATTTTACACTGTTTTAGTTCTTTTATATATAAGATCGACTTGCCATTACTTTTACGGATTACATTCTTACCATATTTCTACATATGTACGCATATAAGTTAATTGTTAACTTTGGGATTTAACTTATGAGTTTACTCCAACCCAATTCTTAAACTTCAATCTTCAAACATCTGGTATGGTTATTGTTATTTCATTTATTCGATATGCAATAATATTATATTATGTATTTTGTTTATTAGCAAATAAGTTTGTAGTATAGTGTATATGATGATAAATACTTTCATTAAATAATATCAACAGATACGTTTTATGTAAACCAGAAGGATACTCGCGCGTTGCGGCGACATCCCTTAAAAGCGGCAGTTAAATGACCTGTCACCTGTTAAGTGAAGAGGGTGGTTGTGTGGGTTTGTGATGATGAAAATCGTATAGGATATTTGTGTTTTTTGTAGTGTGTGTGGGATAACGCTAGGTTAGGGGTAAGGGTATTTTGGGATATTCAATGGATTAATGGATAGTGATAATCAGGGGAGGATGTATAGGTAAAGTAACGGGGGGTAATGCCCCCAATTAATTTGAAACAAGTAATGTAATAAGTTTACTAACTAAGAACATATTGAGTCAAAAATGGCAAGCTGCCCTCACCAAAAAATGAGGCTGCCCTTACTAAAAAATTCTTGACCGAAGCAACTAAGCAAATCAACCAAAATGTTATGCGTCGTGTTTAATAATCATTTATTATGTTCTACTTTCCATCATCAATCGATGTGGGAACTCGTTCTATAATTTATCTAACATATCGTTATTAAAGTCATGATTAATTCATGTCATATTCTCTTGACGTTTATATTTAAAAGGTAAAACCAAACATAAGCTTAATTACTTAGAATTAGAACACAAAAGCTACTCTACTCAATCTAGTGCTATCTTCTTCTTGCCATTTACGAGTATATATACATATCGAGGAGTTATAAACATAAAAACAAAAAGTTGCTAAAGGGAAACATGAGATTGCAAACATATAAATAATTAAGGTGAACTGAATTAGAGAAACATAATGATAATAATATTTGTAATGTTATTGTCTTAAGCCAAATTTGACTTTGTCTATATTGATTCAACAACATAAAAAAAAAACTTTTCTTTTTACTAGAATAAACGTTGGTAATAAGTGTTCCTACTACTTAGTATTATAATTAGAGCCATGTAAAAGTGTGAGTTGGTGTTTAAGTTGTTACATACTTACATTTATCATTGTTTGACATTTAAATTGCTACATATAGTTAAATATGTTGTTAAACTTATTTTACCCGAACAGCCGAACTTAACGTCACTAGCCTCCTCAAATATCACATCTAATTTATGCCCCCGCCAGAGTGTTTTCCTGGATCCGCCACTAGTGATAGTTATTAGAGAAAGGACATAATTGGTAATTCAAAGGCTTAAAAGTTTAAAGAAAAAAAATGAAATTTGCTTTAACAGGGAGTATAAATATTTTTAGATTTGTATTTGTGTATAGTTAGCATATTTGTTTCATGATTTATTGTGTTTCATTCTCATTACACATGTGTAGCTTGTGTTTAATTTAAACTGATTATCATTTAAATGCGAATAATATCTTTGAGAAATTCAAGCTAAACGAAAAAACTATATATCCATGAAGTATAATAATTTTTTGATTCTTATATAGTTTTGTTTCCAATGTCATTTACTCATAAACTCATCACCTACAATGTATATAAAATCATCCTCAACGTCGAACATATATATGGTCAATCCGTACGTCGTACGTGTGTGTATATATATATATAAGAGGCTGTTGATTACCTACAATGTTTTAAAAACCGGTATTTTAGTTATACCGGAGTGGAAAAATTTTCCGGTATTATCGGTAATACCGGAAATACCGGCCGGTACGACTATTTTTAATTTATTATATTTTTTTGTGTAAAAATCTTACAAAACTTGTTACAATTTAACAAAAATAGTCAAAATGCAATTATAATTTACTCAAAAATAATACCAAATATGTATTTCATAACAAAATATAGGTTTTAAAGTTCACAAATAACAAAAAATAACATTAAAGTATCATAAAAATATTTTTTTTTAAAAATCAAAATTTATTTTTTGAAAATACCGGAAATACCGGTATGGTAGTACCGGAAAATACCGGGAATACCGGAAATACCGGCCGGTATTGAAGAGTGAAAATACCGGCAAAATACCGGACTTAAAATACCGGCGTGGTCTCCGGTACCGGTAATACCGGTAATTTACCGGTATTTAAAACATTGATTACCTAAGCTTAAGTACCGGACACTAACATATTAATTTTTTAAACAATAAAAAATATTTATTCATTAAACAATAAATAATAAAATATTAGTATTTGAGTAGAAAGCCTTATATTCCCTTTTCCATATATATATATATATATATATATATATAGTTGACAATATAGAAATTACCATAATGAAGTCGTTACCGAGGCCATGATACTTAACAAAATGAAGAACGCCAGATTCTCTACGATCAAGGAATGCCGTCTGAGAGAAGTTTTCAGATGTCACACTCATTGCGCCAACTGATAGTTTGAAATTAGGGTTTCGGATTAGAGAGATGGATTGGAATTTGGGGGTGTTTAATTTGAATTGATTGATGAGGGAGAAAGAGGATGGTGAGGTGGAAGTGGTGGTGGAGATTGATCGGATATTTGTGAGTGGGGATGAGACGATGGCGGCGCTGATGGACATGATAGTAGCGGAGTTAGGTGGCTTTTTTGCGGCGGTGGCGGCGGGAAGGTGATCTGGATGCAGAAGTTTGAGCCCGTGGGAAGTGTTTAACTGTTGTTTCTGTCTTTTGTAATTTTGTTACTTTAATTATAAACGTTATAAATATGTTTAGCAAAACATTAATTTTATTTTACTTATATAAAAGGTCAATCTTAGACCATAAAATCAGAAAAAGCTTCTCATGAATTTCTTATCATTTATTTCCGAAAAATGATTAATCTTTCTAAACAGCCTAATATCCTTTTAAAATATTAAAATCATATGAGTGTGACAAGTGTATTCCACATAATTTCTTTCTTAATCTTAATCCTTGAATTTTCACATGTCACCATCTTATAAATTAGAATAATTTTTAAGCTAATGACTAAAGGGATTAATCATTAATCATGTTGCTTTATATCCTTATCCTATCTAGAATAAATAAACATAGTTTTTTTCAACTAACTTCAAAATATATAAAAGCTATTGTCAGTGGGTGTTTGGCCTAGCTTATTTTAGGAGGCATCTTGCTTTTTTGTTTATTTTCCTTAACATAAACCTATTTAAATTTTTGTTTTAGCTTTTTAGCTTATAAAAGCCATTTTTGAGAAGTCAAAAAACAAAGCTTCTATAACAAAAGCCTACAGTTTCCTTTTTTTTTTTTCAAAAGTCAAAAGCTAATCCAAACACCAAAATAAAAGCTTATAAACTTATTTAAAAAAAGCCATAAGCTACTTATAAAACATATGCAAAAACAACAAAATAAAAGCTAACCCAAACACCCCCTAAAGTTAAGAAAAATGGAACATACAAATTGATCAAAGCATTAAATCAGCACCAATCAATAATACAATTAAATTACATAATTATTTACTTAAAATCAAAAAACTTTTACGTCAGTTATCTACACTATTTGACGTCGTCGCCATCATCACCATCAGTCGACGTCGTATTGCATAGATATTGTGCTAATTTTTGTTATATACATCTTAGGCAATTATATAATGTGTATAATAAAGTATAATAATGTGTTAGAATTACTAAAGTAATATTCATACAATTTCTTTAAATTGATGTGTTATAACTTATAACTGTATCTTATAGAGTACTAGATTATTTATGTATTGTAAAAGATAGTGATGTTTCATATTTATTTTTTATCCAATGTGATGAAATATTGAAATGGATAATGATCAATTCTCCTTAATATTAGCCTAAAAATCCTCCTAAAATTATAAAAATGTGACATATGGTATTAACTAATATATTTTTTAATCTTACCCTCTGATTTTTACACATATCTTTATCTAATAGTTAAGAAAATTTTTACGTTTTTTTAAAGGATTTATCATTTCTCTATTGAAATACGTAACAATACTCTTATAGATTAAAATTTGAAAAAATAAAATCCAGATTGAGCCTCTCATATAAGAAGGTGACATGTGATATCCACTAATCTTTTTTCTAATATTGCTCTCTAATTTTTTACACATCTCTTTATTTAATAGTTAAAATAATTTTTAGGCTATTTATTTAAAATGATTTATCATTTCTCTATTGAAATACGTAACAATACTCTTATATATTAAAATTTGAAAATATAAATTCGAGATTGAGCCCCTCATCTATGAACCTATGATGTATTGAAGTGTAATTTAGGCCCAATCTGATAGAGGCCTCAAAACAAAGTATAATTTGAACCCCAGACTAAGATGACAAGCCCAGATCCCAATTATTTTATTCAATTAATTTAACAATCTCTTTTTAAATTCAAACAACTACCCAATAATTCAAAATTTTGTATATTAGGTAAAATAAAATAAGTATTAAAATAAATAAATAAAACAATAGGTTTCTCTACACTGAACATCACCGTACATTATGAAAATCATCGTGCATCAATTACTTCGTGAATCTTTATACATCAATTTAACCATGATTTAAGGGTTAAGATCTTGTATTATTTGTTTTATAATATCTAACCTCTCGTTAACATTTACTTATACCTTGTTTTCCAGTTAATTCATGTTTTGTCCGATACATAAATTTTGAAGAAAGGGATATTGTACTTAACAAACAACTCTGACTTAACTTGCTTTGGACATCATTCTATAACGTGCAATATTAAATCATGATTTGTAGCTGATACCGGAGGTTTCAAATGTGTGATCTTTAGTGAGGAAAGTCAGGAAACAATTCATCACCAAGCCACCATGTTAAAATCATATGAATTAAAGTTTTAATTGAAGTTAATCAGGCCCTTACCGAATACCAAAGATATTTAATATAGTAATACTTTATGGTTGTATCCTATGATCATGGATCGGTTATGTTAAGGTTACATGGACTTGGTAAGCTCCACAAATACATAATTTACATTTACATGTATAATAAACACATCGAAGATAGATCTGGACAATCTATGTGATCGCTAGTAAGATGCCCACTACCCTACTTTAATCGGTGTTCTTTGAAAAATGTGGCCTTTTTTTTTTGTCAAACAAGTTGTTTGTTTTCTATTATTATTATTTATTAAGTTGGGGACAAACATAGTATATTTAGGGCTCTAGTTTTTTGTCTTGTTTTTCGATATATAATCCAATGTTGGGTTATTATATTTAATAAATCACGTTTTTGTTTATAGAATGGTTCACTACTTTTATTTTTACTACCAGTGTTGGAAAAAATATAATGAACTTTTATAAAAGTCGATCAGTGACCTAAACAAAACTTGTTATAATTGCTTTTTTCCATTTATGTTCTTTTGTGATTTGTCCGAATTGAATGATTCTTACAAGATACACCTTTTGTAAAAGAAAAAAAGTTAGGAGTATTATTTTATGTCATTTCATATGATTCCTTTACTTATATATCAATACCTAGATAATTCAAAAACCTATTTAACTTGTATCAAATATAATAGTTTGTTTTAGTTTCAAAATCATTGTTTACTTTGAGAAAAATAAAATAAAAGAGGAGTTAGTAAACACCTAAACTATACTACCTACTATAAACTTTAACCCGTATGAATTTTATCGTTAATGAATTAGTTTAATTATATCACCACTCCTTTATATTCTAAAATATCTTCACTACATATTATAAATCAATTACCTTTACATCATTTACTATCATCAATCATCGCCGCCATCACCACCAGTTGCTGCCACCACCGTCGCCGCTACAGCATTGCACGAGTATCCTTCTAGTTATTGCATAATATATTGTTGAAATTACAATATCGTTCTCACCGTTTATGCAAAATTTCTAAATATTAGTTTTCTAAAAAACAGCATTAATTAGGACAACGGAAAGTTATAATTCTATTTTTGAAATTCGACAGACACTTTGGGACAAATCAAAACAAAAATGTGAATATGTATTTTGAAAAAGATAGAGTATTATTTTGTACGATTGATATAAAATATACTTTGTACGTATATCAATTTTAAGATTGAACTGGTAATTTAATTTACAGTCCACAGTATAGTCTACAAAATGAAGTTATCTATATATGTTTGATTACAAAATGAGGTTCTTTTTTTGTATTTTAAAAGTTAAATTCGAAATGAGACCCCCAAAAAGAACAACCTTATAATTTGACAACTATATCAAAGTAACATACCTTAGATTGAGAACTTATAATTGATTAGTAAGTTTGTGTTCAAGTTCAAAAACTTTGCTCAAACTCCACTTAAACTAACTCAAACTCGAGTTACACATCAATAGTTTGTCTTTGTACTGTTACACACTTCTATTAATTACCTACCCGAGTTTATCTTCGTTTAGTCAAAGTTATTCCCCTCTTGCATAAAAAAATAGAAAGAAGACGAAGTCAAGATTATTAATCCGTTAAAGTAACACATCTTCCCAAACAAACCCCTTTAATTCGTTTGTTATTATGTGTAAAGATTAATTCACAATTATTAATGGTAGATTGGTCAAGCTTTTATTGGCTTAGGTTATATGTATTTCCTCAAGCTTCCAGATTTTTCACTTAGTTAATCATAGATTCTCAAATTAGGTAGAAGAGATGGATAATTTGGTCAAATAAAAAAATCATATCTTTTGGAAACGAAGTCATAAAGATACTTAATGCTAATACTATATCTTAATTTACTTTTGGTCTCCAATTAATAATGCTATTTGTGTACGTAAAATATAGTGGTACAAATTAGCATTCGTGCACGTCACGTCTCCCTAACTTTATCATGTGCAAGATTGAATTATGTAATCTTGAAACTACTCATTAATTTCACTGTGAGTTTGCCGTCATATTAACTAACTGCATAAAAACTCAAGATTAATTAGATAATGCTCTCGTTAGTTTTACGAAGTTTCATGCAAAATTCATCTTAAAAAAATAATTAATAAAATAAAAAAAAGTTAGATAATGCTCTTGTTAGTTGTTAAAAAAAAAAGGAGGGAAAAGAAGAAGAAATTGAATGAATAACAATCCTTTATCTATACTACTTATTAAAGAAAATACCCCCATGTTGAAAGTTACATGGGGGAAAATGTTTAAAATGTTCTTCCATGTAATATTTTAATCTACTACCCTTAAAATATATAATATTTTCACTTAGCACTCAGATATTTTCAGTTACACTACCCCTTAACATTAATGATTACGTTACACTATCAATCTTTTATCTTTTAAAATATATCCATTAACCCTTTATATCAATAATCTACACCAATCGACGCCTCATCTGTCACCAACCGTCGCACCTGCCAACACATCGTCGCCGCCATGATCACCACCGCATTGCGCGGATAACGTGCTAGTGAAACCTAAAATCTCAACTACTTGTTGATAATTCGTAATTTAGCTTGTTTTGATATAATTATTTAATGCTTAATTAACAACCTATACCATATTAAATCACGTCAAACTTGTTATTTCAACTTAATCATGGTTTGTGTGTGTCTTTATAAAATGGTGTGTAATTGTGTATCAATGTATACAACTTTTTTAGAAATTTAGTTAGCATCAAAGCGAAGTATTTAACTGTCTAATCGTATACTATAACCCAATAGATTTGTTGATGAATCTCATCACTTTCTCTTCAAGTTAAAGAACTATATTAAAAATTACTCCGTATTTTAAAGTACTTAAATGTAAAAAAAGCATTACTGTAGAGTATCGTACTATGATATTATTGGACACACTTTAATGTAATTTATGGGATGATAATTGATTCTTTGCGTTGTTAAATTATAGTATCTAAGTGAACCCATGATCGATTATATTACTTGAGAGGTAACCACGTGATACAAATGTAACGACTGGCGTGGTTTGGGTGATGGGTAATGGCGGCGCCAATTGATGTAACAAAATTTTAAATAAAAAGGTATTATGTAGTTATTTTACAAGTTCATTCATTAATGTTACTATAAAACTACTTAACCTTAATCTATTTAGCTATATTGTGCAAGCTAGTTTATATACCGCAGTAGACGGGTTAATTTGTAACACACTAACACACAAAGAAAATTAGAAAATATGTATTCATTAGTTAAAACGTATACAATGATATATATGTTATATGGTGAAAACTAAACACATTGACTTTAAATTAGATAACAAAATTAATTATATTGAGGCTAAATATATTGCAGTTCAAAAGTGAAAGATTTTTAAATTTATATTTTGTCAATATGCGAAAGTACAAAACTTTGGGACACCAAATCCACGAAATTTTGTTGCATGTTTTCTTCCTGTTGTCCATACGCTAGTGTAAGTAGACAAACTTAGTTATTTTATACAAGTATCTTTTTATAGTGAATCCTATGATCTCGCTTAAAAATTACAAACCGAAACCAACTAAACTCAACACTTATTAATATTTTGTTAATCAATCTTTTTATTTAAATTTTGAGCTTTTGAGTAATTGAACTCAAAAATCTTTATGAAATATATGGACTTAATTGATATGTTTGTTGTTAAAACTTAAAAGTATAATCTTATTCTCATATAAGCTGTTTTGATCAGCTTATTTCTTTAGTTTACTCAGTCTAGATGCTTGTTGTATGATTAGTTGTGCAGGAAAGACTTAGAGTGTTGAATATATGCTTAGAGTGACTGAAACTATACAAGTGAAAGAAGTTTCAAGTAAAGAGACTAAAGTTGTAATTAAGGAGAAGATGTTTGTATAAATACAAAGTTACATACACATGTTTAGATTTAGGGTAAATCAACCCTAAATCTTTCAATCACACTTTTGTTTCTCTTTTTCTTCTTGATATATATATATATATATATATATATATATGGGGGAAGGGAATATGAGGCTGTTAGGCACCCAAGTTGGGTGAAAAACCCCTCACATACCTTTTTTTAAAAGGTAAAAATCATGGGGGACCATGTATTTATTTAAAATATTAAAATATTAGTATGTGAAGGGTTTTTCACCCAAGTTGGGTGCATTACAACCTCATGCTCACTTTTCCCTATATATATATATATATATATGCTTAATAGTTGTAATAATAATTTCGTAGATTGAATCATTGATTGTAATAGAACATTCAACAAATAGTTGAGTGCATCATATTTGATTAGCAAGTATAACTTTGGGGTAGTTTTGAGTTGAATTTATTTGAAAACAGATTAGAATTTCTGAAAATAAATTGAGATTTGTTTTATTTATTATATCTTAAGAGGTTATTTATTTTATTTATGTGAAACTTGTATCAGTTTGTTGATAAAATTATACTTTTTATTTTGTTAATAAACTGGTGATATTCACTACTTAAAATGCTTAATTAACAAATTATAGATCATGCTGAAAAGCTAGATAATTTGGCTATTAGAAACACCTGTATTATTATTATTAATTTATATATATGTGTATATATATATAGCTAAACGCTTTCTATACGTAACGCTATATATGCGTAATAGTATTTAGTTAGACGGAAAATGATGTGTGTGTGTTTTTTTTAGAGTGGTTTAGGTTGTGCGTGTATTTTACGGGGAAAAATCACAACCACGTCCTATTCTTGAATATAATAATGAGGAAAATCTGCCAAGGACTTGACAATTTAAATGACAAAAGTATGGCAACTATTTGGTGTTTTCTCTCATGTCACATGACTTGAAATTTCATCACAAATAAAGACAACACAATAGTTTATCCAAAGACGGAAATGCAACGTAAATCTAATGTAATTCATTACACATATGAATAAATATGATTTTACTTGAATGTAATATACCGTATATCAATTTTGAGATTATACATAATTATTCAAAAAAATAAAAAATATATGTAATTTTGTATCGTCAAATGTATTTACATCAGTTATCTATGATTTAAATTTGATAATCACGGATATGCCATCAATTTGGTCCGCTAAGCAAGTGCATCTATCACATGAATGACAATGATATGTGAAATAATAATAATAATAATAATAATAATAATAATAATAATAATAATAATAATAATAATAATATTGGTTAAGTCATTGTACGTACATCATTATATATTTTTGAGCTTCTCTTATCAAATAAAATAGTATAGTAGTATATCAATATATTAGACGCGAGATGATACACGAGCACATGATCCCATCCCATCCTATCGCAAGATGGTGTTTGCTGTCTAATTTTTATTATCACCAGTTAGCATATATGTGGCTCTCGATCAGGTTCAATTCTCATAAAAGATCTACGATTAATATACAAGTTATGTCATTTGTCAATCTATATAAGCCTTCGTTTATTATATATAACACCCATACCGATTGCAAATATATCTTTGTAATTCGGAATTGTTTGTCGATATTAACATGGTCCTCTTGTTTTTTGAGTAGCTTCAATTGCCATCAAATACAGGTAACGTTTGTTCATATACCATATGACGAGTCATTTTCCAACAATAATATTGGCAACTACCACGATATGGTCCTTCCTATCGAGAGGTTAAGTAGTAATCTTTGAACGATATTATAAAATTTGCCCAATATGTATGTATTATATATGAGCCTTATTAACCACTCATTTGTCAATTTACATATATAATAGTAGTAGTGATTAGTAGTCTTGTTATATACAATAACACCTATATCTATCTTGATTTGGTCTAACTCATGTGTACGTTAAATGGTTGAAAGTAATATCAATTTGATAACCACAAGCTGACGTCTCTTATATTCATGCACTTATATCCAAAATTAGTAAGTACGTCTAGCGAGAAAAGTGTCAAACTGTCAAACATATCAAGTCAATACATTTTTAATTAATTTGAATAATTAATAATTTGAATGATAATGATTAAATTGAGAATCATTTTGCAATTTCAAAACCATTACACATAATATCATGGTAAAAAAGCTTATAACCTTTTTCACATGATATCATGGTAGAAAAGCTTATAACTTTTATCTCTGTTTTTGTTATTATTATTAATTTTTATTTTTTGAGATGCATGCAATATATATTTTGGATTAATAAACACACAATATATATATATATATATATATATATATTTGAAAGGTGAATTTCGCTGAAAATTTTGTGTTGCGATTCGATAGCAGGAGGTATATCATACGTTGTCTTAACCGGGTGCACGTTAGAGAGCTCTTTCGAAGTAGACTTGCGTATTTCAAATATCTAGTGGGAGGAAAACTCCATACTAATCTGACCGAAGGCACGACGATTAATAGGGGTAAACTCTGCCCCCTCAGACTTAAACCTGGGTATACCCAAGTCAAAACCTAATAAAAGAACTATCTATATCTCAAAGTTGAAGGAATGCGAATTCAAACATAATTGGAGTCTGGTTCCTAAAGATATATATATATATATATATGTTTGGTCAATAAATATCGAATAATCAATAAAAGTACGCCCATCGTATCCCAACCAAACATTTTTGGTATCTCGATCACCACTACTATTTGCAGCGATAGTCGCTGCAAATAATGCGGGCTCCCTGTCTGTAATGACAAATCTGGCAAAATAATAGCGTGTCCCCTGTCAGTATTCGCTGCAAATAGTTGGATATGGACAAAACACCACTATTTGCAGCGATAGTCGCTGCTAATAGTCTGGTTGAATTACTAAAAATCTGGTCGGGATACCAGCCGCCTAAAAGTATTGATTACATTAATATGTTTGAACTTGACACAATTTGGACCACTTCTTTAAATTGATGCCGATGAAGAGCAGAGGGGCCACGTAAACTTTCATGCAAATTGGATCAATGTTTTACGTACGTATTTATTACAAATATATTATTTATTTATTTATTTATTTATTATTATTGTTATTATTTAAACGAAAATGGTTAATAATTATTATCTTAAAACAAACGAACGAGAAATGAATTAAAACTAGCTTGTTCAATTATATATTACTCGTACTCATTAATTAAGTCGGTGTTTCCGCTTGCCAATGCATGACAACTACTGTTTAAGTTTCAATATATTGATTGGTAGCTTGTTCCGTATTTTGTGGTCATATAGCCAAATTAAGAGTTAATAATTCATGTATACTACAGCATGTGATATATAAACTTATATAAACATCAAAACAGTGCACAAGGCCATTGAAAAGCAATCAATATATAGAATAGATCTACACACAAACATTAATAGAGCACGTCATAATAATTAGATGACAGAGACAGCCTTCAAAAATGATGAATGTTATGATGAACACAACTAAATAAAGACTATATATAGTACATACTTACTATTCAAAGACGGACACCATTCATGTATTGTACGCTCATAATCTGTTGTTTATTTTTCTTTGCTTTATATGTAAATGGTTTAAAGGCGTTTTAGTTATCCACATCTAATTAACAGAACTTGGGATACTAGCTGGCGGGAACTTTTTGTTCAAGTATTTTGTTTCGAACGAAATTATAGATTAAAATCTTCTCAAGTTATTCTAAACTTGTCAATACAATGATTTCAGTTATATAACAATTGTGGAATCTATATATGGATTATTATATATTTCTTCTTTTAGGGACATGTGTTGAAAATTACCGTCGTTGACTAACATAGATGTAAGTCTCAAATACTTCAATACACGACCAGTTGAATGTTCTATTACTAATTTACTATATACCATAGTTATACTTGTTATACTCTTACGAGTTACGAGTCGATGCTTATGAGTTGAGTCAATTTACACCAAAAACGAAACAACTCGTTGGGTGACTCAATTTACACCAAGAACGAGTTAATACGAGCCGCAAAGTTATGATTGTTGTAGTTAGATAATATTAGGGATGACAAAGAGACCCGCACCCGATGGGGAAAATCGCAACCCGACATTTTTTGGTCCGGGTTCGGGTTCGGGTACGCAGGTCTAGGGGCGGGTATGGGGATGATATTAGATTTTTTTACGGGTTTGGGTCCGGAGACGGTTTTAGTTTAAAACCCGCATACCCGACCCGTATAATCAAAACCCGCCCCGAATCCGTATACCCGACCAGTATATGTTAACATTATATCAATATTTCTATTTCCAATATGTATATAAAGCTACAGTAGCCAACTAAATTAATACAGAGTAATTAAAAATAAATATCTATACAAACATAGCATGGAATTTATTAATTCTTCATTCTGTTAGCCTCATCGTGAATGAAATACTTTGGTTATATTATAAAATTTTGATATATTGTCATTTTAATATTATGAATTTACAATTTTTAGTACATTTATACATAAGTATCACATGTTTGACTATATATGTTGCTTGTGAATGAATTTTAAAAAAACCATAAATATGTTAAGGGTGCCCTGATTACCCGTGGGGAAACCCGTTACCCGATGGTTAGTAAGTAAACAGGTATCCGTCGGGTCCGGGTCTGGGTTTGGGACAGAGATTTTTAATCGGGTCCGGGTCCGGGGTTAACAAAACCCGGACCGTTGCTATCCCTAGATAATATGGTTATGTATATATTATATATCATATTTATGGTTACTTTATTTTGCATGTTACATATGTATTTTTGATTCTTACAGTACGAGGTTGAAGATAAAATGTAAATTTATAAATCAAAAGCTTCATATATGTAATATTTCAGTAATAAACTACAATAATGAAATTATATTTTGTTTTTAAATACATAACATACATTTAATCTCTTATATAAATAAAAGAAGAATGTTTTAAGAAATTTTTACCTATGTGGTATGCCACTATTATTTCCTAAACTATTTTTAAAAATATATGATGTCATAATAGATTTTTTTTTATTTTAAAAACTATTTTTTATATTAGAGAATATGCCATTTCTTTTTTTTTTTATATATTATTTTTAACCTTAATTATTTTTAATTAAAATGAAAGATAATATCCTAACTCTTTAACTTTAATTTCATATCTACCACTGATTTATGATAGTTACTTTTTAATTTTTCATCACCCTAATCAGTTTTATGTATTAATGTTAATCTTTACAAGTATGTTGCTATGTCCGTATCAAATTACAATGTATTGACAACAAATTAAATACATATTTCTATATATTTTTTTGTTTTAAATTTTTAATTAAGCGTCCCGGGTTAAACCCGGGTTGATTAGCTAGTTAGTATATAAAATGTTTTTTTTAAGTATACAATCATTAGCAAAAAAATTTTTTCTGTAATATTTATATCTCTTTAATTTGTTGTTACGTTACAAGATCAATAATAAGAACACTATGCTAGATTATTAAACAATAAATAAATGCAAAAGTAAATGAATAAATAAGACAAATCTCTTATATTAATAAAAGAAGATTGTGATGATGTCATTTTTTTTAAAATTTTTTTTACATAATATGTTAATATATTATCTTAACGTTTGTATGACATCATTCAAAAAAATAGACAAAACAAAACAATTTCAAACTTATTTCAAGATATAATGATTTTAACATAATTTTAGTATATGGAAAATTTTTATTTTACTTAAATATTTAGGAGGAATAGAAACTAAAAATCAAAACTCGTATAATTAATTAAATTTTTCATTGTATTTTTTAAAATATATAACTATATTTTTTTTTTTTCCGATATCATTGTAACTTAAGTGAAATATTAAGTGTTATCAAAGGGTTGATATTGAATAGAAAACAAATTTGTAGATTAAAATTTATTATGTAATTTTATTTGGAGTTAGAATTATGAGAATTGAATAATCAATTTATTATCAGATTTTTAATATAACAAATGTGATTTATATATTTTGACTTCTTAACAAACTGTAATTTTAACAACAACTTCTATTCAGCTACCCGCATAATATGCGGGTTGATTAGCTAGTGAAGAAGAAATACTGAAATAGGGAAATTACGTGTGAGGAGTAGATCATGTAAACAAGTGGAGGTGGGACCAATTGTACACACCTTTTTCACATATTTCACTCACCTCCCTCCTCCCCCACTCCCTTATTTTTGAAAGTTCAAAATCACACTCTCACACACACACACCCCAACACACATTTACACACACTCTCTCTCACACACACACAATTACTCCATGTACAGTACAGCCTACTACAGATTCTTGTTGTAAAAGAACGTTGAATGATTCCGCCATTTCAGGTACTACCTTACATTTTCTTCATTTAATTTAATACTATATATATATATATATTTATTATAGCTCTTGCTAACCAGATATATTTGTGTATATTTTGTAGGTGGAACCTGTATGCATCGATGGAATATAGCTCTAAGATAATTTAACTCTCATATATATTTTTCTCAATTTACTGAAAATTTTTTTAGCTGGAAATGGAGAGAGATAAGCGGAGAAAATCAAAGATACCTTGCCTTTTTGGAGGTACAACATACACTCTATGTATATATGTGTTTATACTTGTATATATTGTATCTATATTTTGGTTGTTGAGAAAATTTGCATTAAAAAGCTACATTCTGAGATTTTTTATTTTTCTATAGAAATAAAAGTGTTGTTTTCAGGTTGATGCTAGCTGAAAGTAGAATAAAATTGTAAAAATTATATTATGTTTAGTTAAGTTTCTGTTTCTAGTGGATATTTGTTTTGTAAAATTAATTATCCCCAACTGAAATTTGCTTTTTGTTTTTATGTTGTGAAATTTATTATTTAGCATGTTAGGACAAAATTATAACAATATCTTGCTTTTTCTTCATTGTTGTTATACTTTTTTTTTTTATCAGCATTTTAGCGTTTGATTTGATGTTGTTATTTTGTCCTTCACATTCTGGATGTAAAAATGCTGTATTTTAATTTAAAGTTATGATGATGAAACAGGGCATGGTGTTCTGAAATTCTGACTATTGAGAAAGAATTTAACTAATAATAATTGTAATAATAAATAAAAAGAATTTTTTGGTAATAAAGATGTTTTAATGGTTCTTTATGAGAATATTGGGTCTTTGATTTTTTTGTCTGACTGATGGTTCCTACTTTAAGCTAACCATTTTGCTTTTATTTATTGTTACCTACTTTTCCGTTTGAATTTAATGTTGAATTTCACCTGTCCTGCTTCATAGGGTGTGAGCTACAACTTGTTTGCAGATAATTTCTTGCATCTGATTATTAGTTTTAGTATTTGCATTTGAGCAAACCACATATATAAACTTTTTCCAGGGAATGGAGACATTTCGACCACCCGGAAAACTGTCCAAAACAGGTCTGCGAGTGACGTCTTCACCGAGAAAAATTTGGTGTGTAACTCTCTATATAGTTATTGGACATGATTTTAAGTTATGAATGCTATCGTATTTTATATTTGTACATATTCTGCATTGTATTTGCAATGTACTCAACTGAATATTGATTGGTAATTGTAGTTGGCATTTGAAGTTGGGCAAGCATCTGCTAAACAAGTTTATGGAACGTCCATGAAGACATTGTTAGCGAAAGAAATGTCGAATGAAACTGCAGCTAAAAAGCGGTCACCAAGTCTTATAGCTAAATTGATGGGTTTAGATGGACTGCCATCTCCCCAACCTGTTCACAAGCAGCAAAGGAAGGTGTCAGACAACTCTCAAAAGAGTAGCGTTAAAAAGAATGAGAAGCTGGGCAGTTATCAGTTGGATAAGAAGACTTCAATGGAACAGCAACATTTCAAAGATGTTTATGAAGATCCAGAAGCGTCACATGTTGCAAATCGTCTATACTCGTCACCGTTGAGTGCAAAAAGGAGGTCCACGAAACAGGAATTGGGATACATCCAAGAAAGATGCGATGAAATGCTTAGGGAGTCGATTGCTATTAAAAATAAACTTGAAAGGGTAGATTCCAACTCGGACTTGATGTTAAGTTATCTGCACAAAGATCAGCAAGAGATCTCATTTGGTTCTCCCTGCAACCAAATAACACTTTTAAAACCAGCAAGTTATGTCAGACATACACACCATGGCAAAAGGTTGAAAGAAGCAAACGAAATGTTAAATTATCATGTTCCCGTTACTTATCAAAGAAACGAGGATGTGCTTTTAGACTACTCTTATCACCATACTACTAACCCTCGTAGATCGTCCAGATATCAGGTAGAAAGGAAAGATACAAGTGTCATTTCTCCAACAAGAATTGTAGTCCTTAAGCCAAATCTTGTTAAGATTTACGATGATCAGGATCTGGTTCATTCTTCTGATGAATATAGGGGAAATAGAGAATCAAGTGAAGTCAGGTCTTCTAGGTACAAGTCAAGAGAAGCAAGAGAGATTGCAAGGCATATTACTAGTCAAATGAAAGAGGGTTTTGAAGGGGGGCATGTTAACTTATTTGATTCTGGGTATAGAGGATATGGAAGTGCTTTTGCTAGTGAATCAGAAGTGATGGCAATTTCTTCCAGAAGTTCCTTTGACCGGCCCAGGCGTTCACCATCTGAATCCGCTGTGATTAGGGAGGCAAAGAAGAGAATGTCTCGTAGGTGGAAGACTCACGGATATCAAGATGTGGGAATGGTTGGCAAGGGCAGCACATTGAAAGAAATGCTATCTGTTCCAAACAATGAAATGAGGCATGATAAAACTGGATCAGTGGTGAGTCCAGTTGGGGTTGGTGATGAATATGATTGGAGAGAAGAATATCTAAGAAGTACATCAAGATCAAGACCTGTCCCTCCATCTTCCTGCTACCAAAGTCATACTACAAACAATTATCAGGAAGCTCATGTTGAGGAAAAGATAATGGTACATAACGAGCAGTCTAATCGAACTAAAAGTAAGGGAATAAAGGGCAATTGTAAACGCAGAGAAGATTCACGATCCAAGAGTTCAAGAAACGGTAAAAGTAGTCAGTCCTCCCTACATTGCAATGCCTGCAATCCCAAATTTGATAATAGTGTACCAGAAAACCACTACAGCCGAAAACCTACTACTACTTGTTTTG
Organism: Erigeron canadensis; assembly: GCF_010389155.1. Taxonomy (NCBI): domain Eukaryota; kingdom Viridiplantae; phylum Streptophyta; class Magnoliopsida; order Asterales; family Asteraceae; genus Erigeron; species Erigeron canadensis. Next base: position 36,724,990 of record NC_057766.1, read on the forward strand.
AGAACGAAGATGCTGCTGAAGAAGAGTCGCTAATTCGCGATATTCATGAAGCTACCACAAATGAAGCTTCTTTTGTTGATGTGGTCAGGGTACCTTCTGAATCTACTACCAATGAGCTGATAGAAGATGCAGATTCCTCTGCTGCTGATGAAGATACTTCAAATTCACAGGTATATTGTGAAACACGTATTTAGTTAGTCAATCTATACATTTCTTTTAAATGAACATACGCAAATCAAGTAGTTTATTTGCCATTTCAAGGAAGTTAGTAATTGATTGCAAATTCACAGGGTACTGTCTCCATTCAGCTTTCTGGACCCGAGCCTGACCCAGAATCTTCTGAAGGCTCGAAGGAAATTGAAGTTGACCAACATGGTCAAATATCGGTGTCGGAAGTTCCTCTTGCAGAAGATGTATCATCAGGTTCTGATTGCTTTGAGAGAGTCAGTTCTCAGCTTCTTGGTACCTACTAAATTATTTCACCTTAAGTGTTTTTTAAACCTACTTTTCTTTTGCTCAATTTTTGTTAATTTACTTTTTTGCCCACGTACTTAGAGCTCAGAAAACAACTTCATCTGCTGAAAATGGAGTCAGGATCAACTTATGACAGTCCAAATGATGAAGAAATCGAACAAGGATCATCCTTTAGTGCCTCTGAGTCAGACAACTGGGAATCTAGTTACCTGACTGATGTCCTACAAAGTTCCAGTTTCTACGATCATGAACCACTTACGTTCATGACTACTTGGTATTTAGTTGACTATCCCAGAGATACTTGGTTATTTGATCATCTTGAAAAGAAATACTCCCAAGATCCAACAGTTTCAAAACCTGAAAGACGATTATTTCATGATCGTATACACGAAGCATTGTGTGATATTACTAAGACCATGATATCATGCTCATGGGTCAACCCAGGTAAAAGAGGAATCCAGATCACATTGACCGAAACCGGGTTTGAAGATCAGCTGCAGAAGGTGCTTACCAAGCAAGAAAAAGATGCAAGTATGGATTTTGAGGAAATGTCCATTGACAAGGATCATGAGTGGTTGGAACCAGTGGACGAAATAGATGTTGTTGGCAGACAAATTGCAGATGTGTTGTTAAAGGAGTTAGTACTAGAAATTGTATGCATATAGTTTGTTAGTCGCGGTGTAGTTGTAGCCGGTAGACATTAGAACCACGGTATCTGAACGAAATAATGGGAAAACAAGAAAACATTTTGAAAGATAAACCAAGTTTAGGTGATGAAAGAATTTGGTACTTTTGTGGTTACAATCTGTTTGTATGATATTGTAGGTGACTTTAAACACTCTTTATAATTACATCCATTACATGTATCAGTTATATTTACCATCCCATTTTGTAGCATGAGAATATTTATTTCCTTTTATATCCACACAATTTCATTCTTCTGGTTCAGTTGGTATGAGGCCATGTGAACTATTGTTATTAAACGAAAGTGTAGGAAGATAAACAAATCCGACCTTAGCTCAGTTGGTAGAGCGGAGGACTGTAGTGGGAAACATCTCGAAGCCATCCTTAGGTCGCTGGTTCGAATCCGGCAGGTCGGACATTTGTTTTTTTTTGTTACATGGTAACATTCTGTCTATGTTTTTCTGAGGAAGATTTATCATAAACAAATAACAACAGAGATGATAAAAAGAAATTTTGTCTAGACACTGTTTTGCTTCGATACTACGCATACTTCTAGGAAGTCGTTTATAACTTAAATTTAGAGTAGAATTCTGATAACGATGTCAATATGTCATAAGAGGATATGTTTAATTGATTATTATTTCCCCGATAACAAGTTATTTATAACTACTTATGCCAATTGTGTTGATTACATTCATACAATCATACATTTATTAAAACAATGAGCTAAATATAGTTTTATACTTTGTGCATTTTAATGGGCGAGATCATCGTATATTCGTATCTAAACCATATTTCTTTAAATCCAAAACACAAAAGAAAAAAGAAAAGAAGGATCCAAGTTGGCGACTTTTGGAATTATCGCTTGTAAATATAGCTAAAGTTTGAATGATCGAACGCCCCTAGATGAAAAAAGATGCACAACCTATTAAACGACTAACTTATAAACCTCATACTCCACGAATAAAGATTAGATATTGTTGCTGTTTTTGTGATTGAATAGATATTGTTGTTGTATTGGTATTTCTTTCTGAATAATGTGGTATAGTATATAAAGCCGAACAAAAGTAGGCTCATCCACAGTTGTAAGCCCTATTGGCTTTGGCTCTCCGGGTTAAGAATATGTAAGAGTTATTTATCGTTTTTATAAATTTTCAAGTAAAATAAATGATAAATCGATCTTGATTCTGTTCCTTCTAAACATAAGAGTTATTCAAGTGCGAGACATCCAAATTCCAAAGGCCATTATTGAAGTGGATACTCAATGGCTTCAATTATAAGAATATCTTCGGTATAAAACTCACATATAACAAAAATAAAGAATAAGGTTTTATATTGAGTCGGATTTCTCTGACTTATAGTGAGTTTTCCTAGTTAGGTAGTCTTCATTTCATATATTCGAGAAATAAAAAGATGGACTAGTGGTCAATGAGTAACCCAACTAAGTACTAACATTTATAAAAAGGTCGTGATATTAATACAATGGAATTTAGCCATCTTCAATAATTGTATAAATTGTAATGCACATAATATAATTGAATGATGCAGATTTTATAGTAGATGTCTAATTTTTATTTTAGGAATATCATTTCTCTTATAAAAAAAGAAAAACATAACATTATTCTTATCCTAATTTAAGTATCTAACTTTGGTGATTGTAAAAACAAACTTTTTGGGAAGAACAATTTCAATGTAGTGTAGTGTTACTGTCACATGTCTTTGGTTTATGACAATTGCAATTCATTTTACTTATTTTTAATCACAAAATACCCAAAAGTTGTGTACCCTCACCTAAATCACAAATCATGTCCACGACATAGTGAAAATGAACCAAATAATAAACAATAATCCAAGATTAAGACCACCCTACACTATCTCCTAATAAATTTCATGCAATAAGTCCTAATTGTTTCTTGATCTCGGAAAAACTCGAGTCCATATGAGGGACCGTTGAAGATGAGATCGTTGTCGGTGTCAATAACTTTGCATTCTTGACCTTTGATATGCTTGCTAGTACCGCTAGAGGTGTTATATTGCCGACTACTGTTACCTTCTTGGCCATGAAGTCTATGTTGAAAGATGTTACTCCTGCATAGAAAAAAATGTTCATTTTCATCATTCTAATATATTAATAATCTTGAAAATATATTCATAGAATGATTTAAGTTGCATAGATCGTGAAACATATGATATGTGTAATGACTCATATGGATAACACATATGGAAAACCATTTAAAAGAGTGCCTGATAATAAAAATGCATATACATACCTTCCATTTTAGATATATGTTTCCTCATTTTCTTTTCACAGCCTTTGCAGTGCAATGACACTCTCAACACAACCACCTGCAACCAATTACACAATTCAATTATTACCACCATATGTTTTAAAATACAGATTTCAGTACAACTTTTTTGATATAATAATGTGAAAGAAAGAACAAATGAAGGCTTTTTTAAAGGTGTCAATACATAAAATAACTCAAATGGTAAAAGTATAAACTGTAAAGTGATGACGTTTTAGGACATGTATATCTGGCTTATCATCTGTTATGAAATTTAATTAACTGCTATTACTAATCACCTTTATCTTATATTTAGAACTTAGAAAAAGTAATTAACAATAAAATTTATAGGAAAATATCAATCAACTCAACTCACATGTCTAAAAGCCAACTTAAAACTTTAAGTATTTGACACGTGAATTCTACTAATTCTCTTTTCTAATCTTATTTTTGATTCTTTCGTATATTATCATTCTATGGTTAGGTTGATTTTTAAATATATGAATTATGTTGATTTATCATTATGATATATGTATATTTTTCTCAAAAGGGTGAAATAGTAGTTAGCGATCGAGTACTCAAAGCGACATTCAAACGAACAGTATACGTACAAACCCCGATCCACGATCCCGAATTCACACATATATCAGTGACATATAGTTTAATTATACTCGTATTAGAATTCATCCTCCTCTTATTGTTAATATATATATATATATATATATATATATATGAGAGTGATAACAAATCTAAACCACACATTCTCTATCTCTTTCTCTCTTTTTAATTAAATAATAAAGTTCACCAAAATCATTCAAAATGCTTTATCTCACAAACCGTAAATCGTTAGACGAAACAAAAAGCATGGGTAGTCTTAAAATTTCGTCCTCATTCATTAGAGATCCAATTCGATATACTTTTGACGAATTTTTAATTTTCGTTTTCTTTTTGTTACTTACACATAACTTACACATGTGTAGGTTGAACAAAAATTATGATTCGGAACGAGCTTCGCCCTTAAGGATATTCATAAACCAAAGGTAGTGGGGGTGATAGGTCATTGAGGGTGATAGGTCAAAGGGTGATAGGTCATAGGGGGTGACCGGTGATGGGTGATCTACCTAACAGGCTCCGCCCTTAGCCGCTAGGCTCTGCCCTTGGCCACCATGGCTCCGACATGGATTGACGGACTCCACCCTTAACCTTCATTGTTGTGTACATAAGTTCATTTACTAATTTACATGTGAAAACAATGATTCTACAAATGTGTAGGTACATAAGTATAAGAGGAAAAAAAAAAGAAAATTAAAAAGTCATCAAAATATATCGAATTGGATCTCTAATGAAAGAGGATGAAATTTTAAGACTACCCATGCTTTTTGTTTCGTCTAACGATTTACGGTTTGTGAGATAAAACATTTTGAATGATTTAAGTGAATTTTATTATTTAATTGAAGAGGGGGAAAGAGAGAAAAAATGTGTGATCCAGAATGGTTATTGAGTTTTTTTTATTTGTGGATTTTAAATAACCGTTCATATATATATATATAGACGAATATATAATGGAAATCATTAGTGTATGATGTAAAAACCTGTTGATCAGACGATATTGAGGAAGAAGATCGTGGGAGCGATTTCACTGGAGAAGGAGAAGAAGTAGCTGGAATATTCCCATCATCTTTCTTCCTAAAAGACTTTTCACCATCATATATTTCTATTTTTTGGGGCAGGGGTTGGGGCAGAGCCGGTGAATTTGAAACTTGTTTCACTAGTAGTGGATCAAACTGATCAGACAAAGCCTTATCAGCCAACAAAAACCGCGAAGAAGTCGCAGGACTAATAAAATCACCAGGCCTAGTACATCCCCATCCAAGCAACACACTTCCTGGTTTTTTTACAACATGGCTATTTTTATTTATAATAACTTGTTGGTCGCTATTTTCGTCCGCAAATGTGATGTTTTTGCACTTTTGGTCCTGCTTATTTTCTTTAAGTTGTCTAGTCTTGTTTTTGTTCTTGTTGTTATGAGTGTTGGAAGTAGGAGGGATAATTGGTAAGGTTTTTGTGAGTCGTTTTTCGTCTTGGATGATGGGGTTGTGGCGGTCAATTGCTCGGCCGCCATTATTATTGGGGGAAGAAGGATGGTGGTGATCAATGTCGGAATTATTCATGGTGGTGATGGCAGCTTGTGAAGCACAGAATATATCTATAGTTTTCATTGTGAGTTAGAGTTGAGTTTTGTTTTGGTGTTGTAGTGTTGTTTTACAACTAATGATAATAAGTGGTGCTGGTGGTGCTTTTGAGCTATAGAATCTGTTTAGAAAAACATGCACACTTGACCGTTTTTTAAACAATTTCCAATATTTCTTTTTATCTTAAAAGTATGAAATTATATTTTTTTTTTTATATTTTGAAACTACAACAAATCAGTTGTCATATTTTTAAAGGTAGTAACGGATAAATATTTAATATCCACACGGGGTGCACCCACGCTGGTTTGCTTCCTGGCAAACTCTAACACTGTATTGTTTAGTTTAATTAAGTGTGGAGAGGGGAGGAGGGGATAGGAGAGTGAAAACTATAAAATTAATTCTTAACATTTTTTTAAGTGTGGAAAGGAGATGAGTGGAGAGGATAAAATCCTTCTTTAAGATTTTTTAAGTGTGGAAAGGAAAGGAGTGGAGAGAAGAAGAGAGGAAAGTGTAGTTGTTTTTGTTTCCGAGACTTTTTCTCTCATTTTTGAGGTGATTAAGAAGGAAAATTTCCTCTCCCTTCTCCTTTCTTCTCCACTCTTAAGCCAACTAAACAATACAGTGTAAGAGATTTGCTCCTTATGTGTTAGATAGGTATACGTTGCTAAGATACCTTTACCACATTTGCATGTAACATAATTCAAAGATGAAACCCAAAAAGGAAACAACGTTGTGAAAAATCCTATGACCATTAGACTAACACCCTAATGGCAATTCAGATGTCATATATTAAAAATCTCAATATGCAATAAAAATGTACTTTAAAATAAATTAATATATGAACAAGATGTCCTTGGACTGTATCCAAATTTTGTATTTAAGGTAAATGATGAATTAGTTAAACTGAATTATACGGAGTAAACTAATAAATTTAAAAAAAATATCAGTCCATTGAACATGTATTCAGAAGCACAGTCCAGAGATCAGGTGGCTTGGGTGGCTAGCATTTAGAGAGAAAACAAAAATCTATAACGGTTGATTTCTCATGTTAAAAGAAAAAGTAGTATTTAATTTAGTAGTTGGGATTACCTTAGGGATATATATTTCGATTTTTAAGAAATGTTATATTAGGAGATCAATTATGGTTCTAATAAGAATCGCTATATATGTTGTAATTTGATAGTTCTAGCAATTTGCTAGTTAAGTAATGAAATTATATTTGTTGGCCGTTAAAAAAAAATGTGAGAAAATGTGAGACCAGCTCATTTTTTGTATTGCACAAATTAACATTATATACAAAATTACAGGATATATACCATCGTATGGATAAGATAATATGTACACAAAAATCTTTTAACTATACAAAATCTAGGTTTGTATATTATGTAGTATGCTATGATTAAAGACTTTACAGCTCATAAAGTCAAAATGAGGTATGTTGTGTAAACTTGTTACACCTCACGACATTTCTATAGAAGGACCAATGGGCAGTTATATTTTAGTTTTCGTTCCTCCAAGTGTCGTCGCATATTTTATCAATTGATGATCAAAGACATTATTATGGAATCAAAGTAACATCATATGGACAAAGAATTTATAACATCTTTGAAATGTAACATCGGTATGGGACCAGGCCCATTATGTTTTCACCATCGAAGTAGGTAACAAAACTGCAGGGTGACTTCACTAACATTTTGACACTATGACAAATGTGGTATATATATGTGTGTCTGTCTATTGTGTCTTTATCTTCACTTTAATGTTGAGTGATTATATCCATTGTTACACTAAATTTAGATACATGACCTATTAAGATGCTCTCTAACTATGGTGTATAGAAATTATTACGAGTATTACTTTTAAGTCATTCAATAAAAATGCTCGTATCGACTAGTATCAATGGTCCATTTTGGTTAATTAGGATGGCTATTGTAATGGGTAGGTAAGTTGAGTGTATCTATATATATTGGAGATGATGACTAGATGAGATATATATGACCAAAGTCCAAATATGTGGTTATGGGGCGGCCCCATTCATTAACTTTGTACCATCACATGAATGATGGCAGTAAAAAGTTGTAACATGTGCATCAACACTTGTACATAATGGGAGTACCCTGATTGGTCTCAGTGACTACCATGAGGGGAGTGGCAGAATGTGTCTATTTTTATCTCTGCATTTTTTTTGCATGCCCTACACAATTAAGGTTATTGCCTTATTTCAGTACCTATCTTCATTTTGATACATTTGAAGGAAGGAAATTAAAGTTCATTTTGGTCATTTTTATTTTCATAATAATCATAACATGCAAGTTAAAGATAATGATCGTCATTGATCATAGGAACTTAACCTATGTATCTTCAATGATCACGTGATAAAAAACATTGTTATGATCATGACTCGTAGCGAGCCGCAACGAAACAATCCACTAGTAACGGCAATACTCGATCATTTTGTCAAAGAATAAAAAGTTAAGAGCATTTAGAATAGAAGAATAAAGGCAACAATAGAATATGGAATTGTATTCCAATGGAACAAATGCTTTTACAAGAGGGTGGGGTACACAAAGCCACTTTTGCACAATTTGCAATCATCTTTGAATCAGATGCCTCTACTTACCAAAAATTCAACGTATTCATTTCTGTCTTTTAGGGCTCAATTGTTGCTTTCTCCCTTTTTCTCATTATCCCTACAAAATATCTAATGGATTTTATATAGAAAGCTTCCAACCTAACAAAAGGCGCAACCCATTTGACACACCTTTGGTATAGCCAGAAAGGTGCTACTCCGTATTTTCTTATTTGTTGTACGAGTAATTTAATTTCACTTGTAAGTATCTTGTAAACTGTCAGGCGTTCGGCCACCCTAAACCAAGCTTCCCCACTGCTTACAGGTTGCTTCAAAGCTTACAGGCTCTAAATCGAGGAATCCTATAGCCACAAAAAGTAACTACACTGTAGCAGTTCTTAAAACATCAATAATAAAAGAAAGAAAGTTCTTAAAAATAAAACAAAATCTTAATGATACATCAAAATATATATTACACTAATACAACATGCTCTTTAAAGGGTTCAACTCAATAACACCTTTATAACTCCTCTACATGCAGGAGTTACCATTGAATCACAGTGGGGTTTTTGTTAAGTGGGAAAAAGGAAATTCAAAAAACAAATATCAAAGAATTAAACACCATACAGGTATAGGTGGCTGAATATATACATGTATTTGGTATCTGTCATCTCACTTGTTGCCTTTGCCCTCATCTTCATTTAAGATACGTTTTCTGAAATCAGCCGCCATCCGTGGCAAACCCTCACGGAGTGTAATTTTGGGCTCCCAGTTAAGCAAACTTTTTGCCTTGCTAATATCCGGTTTCCTCTTCTGAGGATCATCTGCAGTGTTATCTTTGAACTCTATAGTAGCACTTGGGTCAATTGTTTCTTTCACCACCTAAAATCAAAGTTACAGTCTGATTAGTTCAACTACTGGTGAATAAATGGACGGGCCAAGCAGTTCAGGTAATGGTTCACAAAGAGTAAGTTTTGTACAAGTGGAAACGGGCGAGATTGGTCTGAAACACTCATCTAATAACATTAAAATATATAATATGAATAAGAAAAGAATTCAGATGTTTTATGCATTATAATCACAATGTGGACGATTTTTACCAGTTTACCCATGTCGCTTAAGAGTTATTTTTTACCCACTTTACCTGTTGGAAATAACACATATCCCAAAATCGATCGATTTTTAAGTTAAATGAACTGAAACTATCACCTCAGAAATAACATAAAATAAAGTAGAAAAATGAACGAGATGGAGCAGACATTAAAAGACAAACCTGAGCAAGTTCTAGCATGGTGAATTCTCCTGGATTGCCCAGGTTAAACGGTCCAATGTGCTCACCTTCCATTAGTGCCATGAGTCCATCAACCTGAAATCAAGGTTAGATTGTCAGTTACTGGCTTTACTTCATTAGAAAATATAAAGACCACTCCTTGTTGATCTGATTTTTAAAAGCACTGGTCTAATCATACTACATTTAGAACTCAGAACTCCATCAGTTCCAAATATAAATGAGACTCATTTAAATCATTAGAACATGAACATATTTTAACCTTGTTAGGCTAATGTGCATAAAAGTTTCATCTATAATGGCTATATTCCTTTAAAATATCATACCAAGTCAGAGACATATTGGAAACTTCGTGTTTGTTTTCCATCACCATAAACTGTCATTGGTTGTTTACGAATGGCCTGCAGAGTAGATTTATCTCAGTAATAAATTTTTACAAATGAGAAATTGTGATAAGAAAAAAAAAAGATCACATATCATTGATCAAAGACTAAGGAAATAGTAGAAAGAAAGTTAAGTTTTACCTGTGCAACAAAGTTGCTAACAACACGACCATCATCCAAACACATCCTAGGACCATACGTGTTAAAGATACGTGCAATTCGGACCTGAAGGGTAAATATGTAAGCAATAGTTGTCACATTTCATGCTGCTACACTGATAAGATAACTATATAAGTTGTTTACAATGTGCATATCATATGGATATTTTACTCATCAATTTGGAGAAATATTTTGGAATTTAATGTTGCTTTGGATAGCATCATGATTGATAGAGAATCAATTGACAACTCTGAAGGAATGACAAATATTTCTTAATTATATACAACCTAAATATAAAAAAAATCCCCCTGACTTCCACCAAATTATTATTTGATTCCACTAGAACAGTTAATCTAAATCTATATTTTAAGCACATACACTTGCAATTTTCTTCACCTAAATTTGCTAGAAGATGTCAAACACATGGAATACTTTGAGTTAACAATGACAATTTATTTGGACACCCTAGATGAGGCTTAACCAGTCATAGTTACTTTTCTGCTTTCTTCTTCGTTTCTAACAATGATTCTTATCCCCTATGTGCCATAGGCATTACATATCAACTTATTGCGATTCAAAAAATTATTTGGATCCAAAAGTCAATCAAGAAACCAACGTAAAGAAATGTTTATTATATCCTTTATGAACATTTAAAATATGTGGCACAAAAATTGAAACCTTGTTTAGAAAGGGTGCCCCTACATAGTAATGTTCCACATTGTTTCTGGAAGATGCTTTTCTCGTAATAAATATTTTATGAATCACATACATACAATTTTAAAATACGGATGCTTATCATGTAGTTTCCCTAGTGTCCCGTAAGTTTCTGCAGTAAATTATAAAATATTTAGTTGCATATGACCACTTTTTGGTGGCACCAGACACGAAATTTACCTTTTGTTGGTAACTCTAGGTCTTAGAAAAAATGTTTAGTGAATAATTAATTTTTTCTCTCTGCCAAGGTCAACTTCTTAGATGCTGGTTTCTTGCATCTTTGGCATAGCAACAATATTGACATAATTACCTCCCAGGTACCAGCTTTTAAGTATCATGGGGACATAAATGATGATAAAGGTTTTTTGAGGTGCTCTCCATGAATCATTCAATCCCATGTTTCAAGTCATCAACATAGGCTCTATAAAACTTACAGCGGCAACAAGATTACAAGTTTTGATGTCATCTGATTTTCTTTACATTAAACAACAGAGGATCATTGTGATAAGTTGATGAAATCATCATTTGTGAATACCATCAAAAAAGAATTACAGCACTAGATTTTTTTTCAGTAAAGATTGGCTCTGATGAAAGGCCTAAGAGATTTTAAGGTGGTAAGTACCTACAAGTGTATTTTTCCTGTGTAGAAGAAAATACGTCCTAGATATCCAAATAAGGTGGCATGTAGCATCTTTAGAATTGAGATCATGTTAACCATATGAATGGTCTTAATGTCAAGCTTAACACAAGTAATAATCACACTACTCATTTGCCAGGTCTACAATGGATTGGTAGTTGATGTACGAAAGTCTGTTTGCCGAAGACCTGTTGGGTGCAAAAACCCTCAGCAACTTTTTGGTTGAGGCATAGGTATCATCTTAAAATTTGGAGCTAGTCTACTTTTGTAATACATCTTCATAACAATATGCTCTTTGTACAGTGGCCATCACACTCGCACTCCTGTTCTTGAAGTTTTGAGGTTGCTGGCCTTGTAATGTTTGGTACTTGTGATTAATAATATAGCTTTATGCTTTACAAAGAAAAAACATCAAACTACTCATTTCTTTGTAAAACGAAGTTGTTACACATTTACAATATTTGGACATTTTGTGATGAACCAAGTCTATTTGGTAATTTGCCACTTCATTCTATAAAAGGTAGTGTACACTTAGAAAGGTGCTTCCCGTTATGTGGCAATCGGGGTATGTACAGGATATCAAGTTGTAGACATCTTTTCAAAGTCTAGATTAGGATCATACGTTAGTTATAAGCTAGGATGCACGGGGACGCCTGTTTGGTCGGGGTACCCGTCCCAGGGACGTTTGGGGGACGGGGACGGCTAGGATTCGCCCTGGGGACTTTTCGGATTTGGGGGACGGCACGGGAAGGGTGCTGGGGACGTTTAGGGGGAATTTGGGGACGTTTCCTAGCCCATTTAGGATTTAAAGTTTGTATTCTAACCGGCCCATGTAAAACCTAAACCCCATTAGATGAACCGGAATTTGGGGACGTTTCCTAGCCCATTTAGGACGTTTCCTAGAGTTTGCTGATCTCTCATTAGATGAACCGGAATATGAAAAGGATTTGTCGATTTGATTGTTGATAATTAATTATTTTTTGGAACATGTAGTATGCTTTGAATTTACACTTTACATCAATATCTATCTATTTTTGAGTTTTTTTTAATATATTTTTTATTTATATATTTTATTATATTGCCGTATCCTTGCCGTCCCCGTATCTTGATTTTTTAATTTTTGCCGTTTCCCGTACCCGTATCGTCCCCGTACCCCTTCGCCGTACCCGTCTCGGTGCAACCTAGGTTATAAGAGTATTCCGACCTAAGAAGGGTGTTACAAGAATCCTGAAGCTTTTATGTTCAGAAAAATCCATGTGGTTACTGATCTTATGTAACTAGTGAAATTCATGTAGTTCATCTTCTTAAATACATAAAAGCTACTCTTAGGGCCCATCCGGTGGATTTTTCTTCTTGATGGCATTCTAATACCAGTTACTTTCTCATAACGTTTCTCTATATCTACTTATGGTTATGCTTATTGGTTTATGATTCTTGTATCTAATATAAGACATTTCTTCCCACATGACAAAATATTATGAGAGGTATAGTCGCATAGCTTTACTTTGTTTCAGAAAGCAACTTGAAAGTTTATCTCGTTCCAACTTTAACTCAATATAGTGGTAAGCAAAGGCAGCATGGTCCTAAAACTTTACCTCATTAGCAAGAAATGTCTTATAATTCAATAAAACTTTACCTTATAATTCGATAATGTAGCAAGAAAGGGCAGCATGAGTCTATGCATATATTTTTTATGAACTATTTTTGCAAGTAGTCTACGGTTCTCGCTAGAATGTAATAACTTACCTCTACACCATCACCTCGATGATAATCCATAGTCAAGGTTTCAGCTGTCCTTTTCCCTTCATCATAGCAGCTCCTAACACCTACATAAGTATAAACTAAATTGTAACCAACAAACAGAAATGCCAAAAAAAAAGGTAAAACCAAACAAACTATAAGTAAACAGCCCACCAATTGGATTCACATGACCCCAATATGTCTCCTTTTGTGGATGCTCGAGAGGATCTCCATAAACCTCGCTGGTACTTGTAAGCAAAAATCTTGCCCCAATTCTCTTGGCAAGTCCCAGCATGTTTAAGGTGCCCATCACATTGGTCTTGTAATCAAACTAGTTAAGGACTTCCAAATACATATTTAACTCAAATCTCACATAGTAAATCATACCCAACATCAAACAAAAAACCATCTGAAGCCAAGATACAGCTACTAATAGCCTACACACCTTAGCACCAATATGTAGAAACTTAAAATACATAATAAAGAAAAAAATTATCATTTTACTCAAATGTATATCGCAACATGTAGTTACATACAGACAGATGTTCAACTTTGGAATTTATGAGTTCTAAAATTCACATGGCAGCGATGACAAATTTTCTCCAGATTTGTGACCCACTAAATCATTAAATGCTACTTATAGAATAAAAAGCCATGTTCATCTTAGGTATATATAATGACAAAAATCATACTAAATGCACATTCAGAAAACTTAATGTCAAAGCAAAAATCCATTTACAGTGCTACTTGAAGATTTATAAGGATACCCAATTTGATGATCATCGAAGAGACGACAAAACGATTAATTTAAGCACCCCAAACATATTAATGCATTAAATAAGTGTCAAGAACCCTGCTTTTGTTGTCTGCATATAAATGTGAGCATGGCTTCTAGTTTTAAACAAGTTTAGCACCAAATTGTGTCCAACTTTACGCTTTGCTGTAATGTGTATCAAATTTCATATATTGCTCCTGTATGCATATGACCTCTTAAAGCCTGTGACTTGGCATCGATTTCAATGACATGGCAACTTATATGGCTGCAATGTCATCAAAAGTATAGGTCACCTAATGAACAGGTAGCCGGACACATACAACAATAATTGACCAAACGTTTGACACACACAATAGACGGTCTGGAAGCTGAATACATAAGATAGCAAAACGCGGAAAAATGGATACTTTCTGGTGCACTTGGCCTTTCTAAAACTATAGTTTGCAAACTACCTATAACTTAATTAGAATACATATAACAGTACAACACATCACATATATACACATACCAATGCAAAGAAGTTCAATTTCGATTTCGACAACAATAAGAAGCTAAAAAAAAGGCGTAAAAAGCGAAGGATATAATAGTCTTGACAGGATTATACTTGTAATGAACAGGGGAAGCAGGACAAGCCAAATGATAAATCTGATCAACTTCCAACAAAATAGGTTCAACAACATCATGTCTAATTAACTCAAACCTCGGATTCCCAAAATGATGTTCAACATTCTGTTTTCTTCCAGTAAAAAAATTATCAATAACGATGACGTCATCACCTCTAGCAATCAGCTTATCAACTAAATGACTACCCACAAACCCTGAACCACCAGTCACAACCACCCTCCATCTTTTCCGGCCAATACCCACCGGAATCCGGCCAACCCCACCACTCTCCGGGCGATAAAGATTGGAACTTTGAACTGATCTGGGTAGTGGCATTTTCGTAATTTCGGTGATTCTATCATTTTCTGAGATAGTAATTGTGGGTATTGTTGGTTTGATGATAACAATTGTGGATCCAATCAAGATTCCTATCAGGATGAATAAAAAGCGTTGTTCTTTGAAGATGTAGTTGATGGATCTTGAAAAGATTTTAGGTGATGATGACTGGGAGTGTTTAAGAGATTTAGGTGAGTAAGCAGTAGTAGTGGGTGGTGATTCTTCATCTCTTCTTGTTGATTGTTTGTGTAATTGTTTCATGTGGTTCATCATGGGTTTTTTTTATGACTTATGAGTAAGTGAAGAACTTGATAATTGATATGGATCTTAAGTCAGAAATTAGGTGGACAATTGGACATGCAAGTGTTGTGTGCTTGTGTGTTCAGGATCTGCAGCAAAAATACATACTGAATTGCACTTTTTATTTTTATTGATTTTATATTTATTTGTTTACTTAAATACCAGATTGTTATCCGCGCAATACAATGGCGTTAACGACGACAATAATGATGTAGTTATTAACGTAAAAGTAATTTCATTGCGGTTGGAGATGTGATGAATTGTTGCGTGGGATATGAAAGGGTGGAGGAGGAGGACGACGAATTTTGAGTTAGGGTGTTTGTTATTTGTTTCTGCGTGACGGATAGATAGATGTTGAATTTTTTTAGGGACATTTTAGTCACAGTCTATAAAATAGAAATAAGGATGCATGAAGATGGAGGGTAAATGTGTCATTTCAGATTCTTAAAATTAAAGAGGAGATAGAGAATTTATTTTAT
Source organism: Erigeron canadensis (assembly GCF_010389155.1). NCBI lineage: Eukaryota > Viridiplantae > Streptophyta > Magnoliopsida > Asterales > Asteraceae > Erigeron > Erigeron canadensis. The sequence continues at coordinate 36,740,608 of NC_057766.1, forward strand.
AAAGAAATATAGATATAGAGATATAATTCACATTGTTTCAAAAACTCTCAAAGTCGAACTGGTACTTGCTACAACGTAGGTTAAGTCGACCCAAGTTGACCTACATTTTGAATACTCTCCGCCTTGGTCATTTTGACCCTTGGGTAATTTCCGCATATGCCTGAGTACTCCATAATCGATCGACTTATAAATATCTGAAATTTTAAGTCAAATTTTGTTCTTTTGTTGTTTTTTTTCATTGAGTTTTTTTGTTTATGCCTTAAAATTATCTACGAGTAAAAGGTAAAAGAAAATACTAAATGCAATCTTTAAGACCGCACTCAACGTATATAAAAAAAACTAGTCCTAATACCCGTACGATGTACGGTAGCTATATAGATTGTATAATAAATAAACTCGAATATGCCACATACATGATTCGTGAGTACGAAATAAATTGTCGTTAAAAATAAACCGATCATTGAAGCTAAATTTTAATAAACAGATAAATATAATATATGTTTAGCTAGAGTTTTGGATTTACCTTAAAATTTATACAATCACATCAAAATCGGAACTTGTAAGCATATTGGATGACGACAAATAGCCTTGTGATTTTGAATCGTAAACTCAAATTTTTTAACTCTTCGTGCTAATAACTTATTATTATAAGTAATATAAGCAATATGAGTTGAAGAATTGGGAAAGAAAAAATTAATAATAAAAACGATCAATCAAATAAGGTTATACTAAAATTTGTATTTATAAGCCAATAGGTAGAGTTTAGTTCTTGGCCTAATAAGAAAATTGAATCTATATACGTAGAACTAAAAAAAAACTAATTTAATAAAATAAATAGATTATGACACGTGTCCATCAAGGATTACGTCATGTGTCATTTAAAGATAGTCATAAATTTTTTGACTCATTGATATTATCGTGCATAAAATAGTTATTTATATATTATACAATTAAAGAGGTTAGTTTTTAATATAAAAAATATAACTCAATGATTCCTAAAATAAATAAAGCCAACTTGGATATTACATTAATATTAAGATGATGCATTATTATATTTTTATAGAAACAAAAAAAATTAACAATACAAATCAATGAAGATGATGGAAAAAAAAATTGTACCTGAAACTTACGACATGAATTTGTAATGAAGTTTGACCGAAAACTAATTTTGAATGAAACATTACTATTCGTATATGAAGATAATTTTTAAAAGGTTTTATTGATAAAAAAAATTTTATGCTTTAGAGATAAGGATATCTTTTAAATATCATCATATTGGATAAATATACGGATACCTTATACAAAATAATTTTTAGTTTAAATATATGAATAGAATAAGGAAATCGTTGGATTGTTCTTTTTTAAATAAATTTGATTAAAAAGACACTTGTCGTTTTAATATAATGTCATGTGTCGATTAAGAAAAGCTACAATCTTGTTTTAGTTTATTGGTAGATTGTATAATTGATATTAAAAGTCCAATCTGTATATTATAATAAGTGCATAATTATCAAGTGCACCTTAATTGAGGCTTTAAAATGGGTTTAACAAAACCTAAAACATTTAAAATGTGTTTAACAAAACTTAAAAATATTTTTGCTTCGGATGTTATATTTAAGATCTTTCATTAATTCCACAACTACATTAATACATTAAGGTATTGTTATTTGCTTAATATAAACAATATTACCCAATAAATTAATGTTAAAAAAAAAATCCAATAAATAACTTTTAAGTTAAGAAAAAATATATTTGCGGTAACACATGGAGACATTTCCACATATATTTTTCCCGTTTAAAGTAAATATATAGAAGGAAAAGAAAAATTATTTATACAATATATTTTGTTTTCTAAAAAATAAAAGGCAGCTTGTTTTATACTGTACTTAAAAAAAAGTCAAAATCAACACAATATCTTCATATTTGAACAGTTTGGGCTTCTCCAGTGAAATGAAAATAAATACAATGATTCGGAAGCGGCGGCCCATTGGCGATGCCCATGGGCCATGGATATGCTGGCTTCTAAAGTTCTAAGCCCTGTTCTATAACTTAAAAACCAAGGCAAGACAAAAGTCAATCTTAAATCAAATTTTTATTATTAAATAAGGCCTGTCGAATGTCGTCCTATTTAAGCTACACGTGCTATATTATATCATTTACGGACGTGTAAAGGCGCAAGATATTCTCATTTTGATTATTACTATGGACATGTTTCTTGACAATGTTATATTGACGTACGTAAAGGTTTGATAGGGTGTAAAACAAACGATACTTTGTAATAATATAGCAAATGACAGATATGCTTATGTATGTATTTGTATCATAAAATATCAAAAAGCAAATTAAGTAATTAAGCTGAATAATAATAAAATAAAAAAGCATATTAAAGGAAAGAGGTCCAGGTATGTATATAGATTATAGACTTATCCAATTTGGATTATAAAATACTTTGAAATCTAAGAAGTCCAGACTAAGTTAATTAAAGATTTCGTACTCCTATATATATGAGTATATAATATGAATATGAATATGAATATGAAAGTCGTCATATGAATTATCATAGTTAAAATAGTTGACTTATTATGAGGTTACGGATTTGGACTAATCAATCATATTATGTGTGTGGTTTTAGTCGCCAATATTATTGTCACCGTGTGCTTTTTTGAGACCATGTACCTCTTACTGTCATTCCTTTTATCCAGCTTAGCTAGCTTCAATATGCTTTCTTCACTTGTTGGTTAATTCAACAATTATTATAATTATAATTATGAAGCACATTACTCAAGTTTAATTAAGTAACTTTGTTCAACTGGAACATCATTTTTCAATACCAGATTATTCGATTCATAGAAAACTTATTAAATATTATGATAGTCTAAAAATTTTATAGTAGTTTTTAACAAGCGATATGATATTTGATGATAGTATCACGCTTTTTACCCACAAAATAAGAAATATATATGTTTATCCAGAATGATAATATGTGATCTATTGTTGACATTTTCTAATACATACTAAATAATCGAATATATATATATATATAAAAGGTGCAGTGGGAATATACATAGATCTCATACACACGTATAAGTTATAATGAGTTTTAATAAATAGTCAAGTTGTATGTAAATGGTCATTTAAAATGCGTATAGTAATGAGATAATTTGACGATGAATTTGAAAAATAGAGGACATAGTTCACACATAATTGGAAAGAAAAGTGGGCTTAATGAAACTCAAAGTGAAGATAAGGCAGCTAGCTATACGCGAGTAAGCGACCTGATCTGTCGTCTTATGACTCGTCCTTCCGGAAGGCCACTTAACATATATCATCAACATATATTTACTAGTACTAAGATGTATGAATCGACTATAAAATCAATTTAAAATAATTTTAGCATTGTCATCGCATGTGTTTGGTTTCTCTAGTTATAACCTAATACATATATCATAACCGTTTATCATATAAAAGTGAATCAATCTTGCACTAAATAGCTCATGATTATACGGTGTATGTGTAGGGAAACAAAAATCCGTTAGATACTAAAAAACACAATATAACCATTACTTTACTTTATTAGTATAAGTTTGCCACGTATTTTCTAATAAATGGTTTATATAATTTTAGACTCTCACTATACATACAGAACTTTTTAGGTGATAGCATGAAAACATGCAAAGTGGAACGCAAATTGTGTTGATGATCCGATTACATATTAATTCTATATATTTATATTTCATTATAAATATAGTTGTATTCAAATAAGGAAAATTAGCTTATCGATTGTATAAGATTTTATTAATTAAGATTTTTTTTAAAAAATAATGACTAAAAGGACACTTGTTGTTTTAATACAACGCCATGTATTGTTTAAAGGAGACTACAATCATGTTTTAGTTTGTTGGTAGATTTTTTGATTTGATTTACTTTTTCTAATAATTTGTCCTCTGATGACTATAAATCTATAATATAAGGTTGATGATCCATAATGCACATTTGTTAAAGAATTTCCTTCCCATTTTATCCCTAAAATTTACTATTAATTATGCATATTAAATCACGGGTGTCAGAGTAAGACTATGAGGAGTGAAGGGTTATGGGAATGCCCCTCCTCCACTTCATGGTTGACACATGTCCCTTACCAATTATAAGGGGAATTCCTCCCATTCCCTTGTGGTGGAGGAATGCCCTTTATAGGCATTTTTTTTTTATAATTAATTGTTATATGTATATCTCTATATTATATATATTTTATTTATAACTAATTATACATAAATTTAATTTATAAAAGTTAATTTAATTAAAACGTCTATAACTAATTATACATTTTCGGTTGATTTGGAAGTAGAAGGTTTGATTTTTTAAAGAAAATTAGATGGAGGAAGATGGAGAAGAAGATAGATGTATAGATGTATGTATGTGTAATGTATATATGTATATAAATTATGTGTATAAAATAAAAAAAGAAAAGGAAAACGGAAACCGATGGTTGACCCTTACTAAATGCCAAGCCAGACGGACGTGTTCGAAATCAGCCGGGGCTCAATTTTTAATGGAGCAGAACGCCCCGGGGCCGAGAGAGGGCGTTTCGGGGCGTTACGCATGAAAAAAAAAGGTAGAAACAGGCTACTCCTCACAGTCTAAAGGGCTAAAGGCAATACCCATGGTTACAAACAGTACGGATCTACGGATGATATCTCCATCTAGCTCCATAACTTAATATAATAATCTGTAAATATTTAATTACAATGGGTTTTTTTGAGTTGTCAAACTCATACGAGTCGAGTCAAAACAAAGGAAAAATAAGGCGACTCGATTTAATGACTCGCTTTACTCCAGACTCGTAACATGACTCGTGTTTTGTGGTGTGAATCGGTCCGAGTCATGTTCCGAATCAAGAGTCACAAAATAATTTTTAAATTTTTTTTAAGCATAACTCTTTTATATGTTTTTAAATTTAATTTGATATTAATAGTATTTTAATTTTTAACTTAATATATTAATACATTACAATATATCTACAATAAATTGTTGCACATAATTATAAAAATATATACATTTTCAAATATCCTGACTCTTATAATTCGAGTCACGTTTCGAGTCATGAGTCGAAAAATCAGATTTCGAGTCGAGTCGATATTTACGAGTCGACGACTATATTTAATATGTCTATCAATCAGTACAAACAGTACAAATTATTTATGTAATTGTTGATTTTTGGTACTTTAAACTCATGATTACGTAATGTACTAACGTATGTAATCGTTCATCAACATTTTTTCTTAAATAACTTGACTTGGCAACCTATTCTTCCAATGTCTGATGTAACATATTTTTTCCAAATAAAATATATAGCAGCCTAAGGGCTAATTAAGGCTTTAATGTCCATATTTCTCCAAACTCGTTTACACGTGACTACGTGAGACTAGTGCATGCAACCGACTTGTGTGATCGTGTGCTCTTTATACGAGTTTATAAAAGAAATTTTCTAGCCAAATTTTTAACTTTCAGGATAAATCGTACAAAAAATAAAAAACTTTATTGATTTATAATATAAAATATCCTACTTTTTTATCGATAAAAAAGATATACCGTTTTTCGAAAACTAAAGTAAAACCATTTATAACCATGATTTCTTTTGAGTTTTCATACATAGAAGAGCCATCAAATAAATCTACCAATAAACTAAAACAGGATTGATATGTTCTTAGAACGACACGTGGCGTAATCCTTGATCGACACTTGTTGTTTTAATTTATTTATTTAATTAAATTAACTTTTTTAGTTGTATATAGATTCAATTTCTTTACTAGACTTACAATTAAACTCTAACTCTTGTCTTATACAATACACATTATAACCTTATTTGATTGATCGTTTTCTCATTAATATAAATGTATCTTTTTCTTTCTCAAATTATCAACTCCTATTGCTTATATTACTTATAATAATATGTTATCAACATGAAGACCGAAAAAACTTGAGTTTATGGTTCAAAATCGCAAGACTATTTGCTGTCATACACTATAATTACAAGATTCGATTTTGATGTAATTGTAAAAATTCAAGGTAAATTCAAAACTTTAACTAAACATATATTATATCTATCATTGTAAAAATTCAAGGTAAATTCAAAACTCTAACTAAACATATATTATATCTATCATTACTATTTATTATAATTTTGATTCGATGATCAGGTGACTTTAACCACAATTTATTTCATACTCACAAATCATATATGTGGCATATTCAAATTTCTTTATGATACAATCTATATAGCTACCGTACATCGTACGGGTATTGGGACTTGTAATAAGTAATCAACATAATAAATTTCATGCGATTTAACAAATTCTTTTTTCAAATTCACCGAATTTTTAACTTTTTCGTCATAAATTAATTTATTCAAAAATCATTTTAATTGAATGTCAGATTTTCTTAATACTCCCTCCGTCCCAATTTAAGTGTCCACATTTGACTTGTTGAGTCTTTCTTCTCTAACTTTGACCGTAAGTATTTTCGTTTGTATAATATAAAACTTAATGAAGTTATATCAATGAAAAGTACATCCAAAGCTCAATCTATTTATATATTTTACATCAATTATGGCTTAACACACACAAAACAATTTACGGTCAAAGTTACGAAAGAAAGACTTCAAAAGTCAAAATAGGACATTTAAATTGGGACGGGGAGTATAATATTTGGATTTCTTTTATAATTTTTTGAATGTTAAATTTAGGTTCGACCGCACTGCCTTTGAATATATCCACATTATCCACCTTCATTTCAAAGAAAACTTATTTTTAGGAAGCCAATAACCCTAAATTTTTTGCTTATAACAAAGTTTAAACCCAAGACCTATCAATAATTTTTAGGTATCTATCATCTGTATAACTTACATATCACTTTTAACGTTATGTACGAAATTTAACGAAACCATGGTTAATGTTAAAAAAGAAGGGTGTGACATCCGTAACCAAAACCGGTAATTTATTATAGTCTATAACTTGAATCCCAAATTTCTTTACTAGTCAATGAGCCTATATAGTATAACAAGTCTAGAAAAATGGCTTAAAGTCTATAATAATAAATTTCAATAATTATATATATAGTAATAATAATAATAGTTTTATTGTACTAATAAATTAAAAGTTAAATAAATAAAGCAAAAAAAAAAAATGGTGGAGTATACTTAAGGGGGACGGCCAAGAAGAAAAAAAAAGGAAAGAAAAGAGAAATTGTAATTCTATTAGAACTCTTATTTAATTATATATTAATATATCCTAATTACATTCAAACTCTAAAACACTTATCCTTATAATAAATATAAGTAATTACCTAAACAAAAAAAATAAAAATATTTTTTTTTCTTTCTTCTCCTTCTTGCGTCGACCCAGAGAGAATAAAAGAGGGAAACCCTATCAAGATCAAAGCTATAATTTATTGGTAAGTTTAATTATAATTTTTATGAATCTTGATTTAAATTACAATTAATAATAAAATTTTGAAGATTATATTCTATTTTTTCAAGGTATCTAAGAAGGAAATCATCAATCTTGGGGTAAATCACTTGTCTACTCTTTTCATATATATATATGTATATATATATAAGCATATCTTTTTATTTGTTAATCTTTATTTATAAGTAACCTATGTTGATGAATATGTATATTATGGCAAAATTTATAATAATGAATGAAAGGGTTTTTTTTTTAAGGTTAAATCAAGAGCTTGAAGTATAGATCACATTAATCTTAAAAGTTTATGTATTAATCGTAGCGTAATAATTAATATAATTAAGAAATCTAATTATGAAGACATGGATATCATAATAATATATTTAAATAGGTGTTGGAAAGATTTGAAAGTTTATATAAATATTTAGTTGTAGTAGTCTTTAAAATAGTAAGTGGAATTATTTCAGAATCTGGACATATTCGGTTTGTTAACTTTGAAAGGTCGTATCTTGGTCATGGAAGATGGTTAAGTCACGATTTTGGTGTCTAAAATTAAGTTCAGGAAGTCTACTTTCTGGTGGAAGTGGTTTCGTGTCAAAATATGAAGTTTAAGGTTGTCAAACGAATTTTATAACAAAACTGCGCAAAGCTGAGTTTTCTGAACAGATTTAGGTCGAATTCAAATAGTCATATCTTGGTTGATTTTATGAACTGGGAAATTATTTTTTTTCCAGAAACATTTTTAAGATGTTAAGAGTGTACAATAAAAATTTGGATATTTTTTGAAGCTTCGAATGCCCTTAACTTTTATAAAACTTTTATGCGCGCAAACAGTGAATTTTCTGACTAGTATGTGATTATGGAATTTTTAAAAATAGTTAACGTGCGAAATAAATTAAGTAAAAATTCATGTAAGTGTATAACACTCTAAGGTTACAGTGGTTAAGATTTGAAAGCTTGAATTATTCGTTTCATCCTAATAAAAAATAGATAAAGTTACCAAAAATTTCAGCGAAGATGAACTTGTAGAAACCAATGGTACATCATTAAAACAAATACACTATATTAAGTTATGTGACTTTTAACTTAATAATACATGACAAAATCAGTTGTGAATATTTTGAAAGTATCCATATATGTACATCATCAAATAGGGGTTACAATGGACGGTTATTGACCATGTTCATAATTGTAACTTGTTCATATATATATGTTGTGTAGATTCTAGCGACCTTGTTGGACTTTGCATAACTACTTGCTTGTTGAGGTGAGTTTCGTGGCCCCTTTTTATTTTATTTTATTTGGGAGAAAATGATGCTCAAAACACTTTTCATTTCTTTACTAGTTGTGCCAAAACTTGTTTGTTTTCTTGGACAAGTACGTGTAATTATGAAATGTGTATGCTATCTTGTTTGTGTTGATTCTATGATGCAATAGATGTCTATTGATATCTATTGAAGACTATTTGATATCTATCGACCAACTATATACTCCAGCTGGTAGTTGTTGGTATTACATTGTGTGATTGAGATGTTGGTAAGTAGTGATGTGATTGTGTTGTTGGCAAGCAGTGATGAGTTTGTGTTGTTGGAAAACTATGATGGCATTAATCAATATTGGTATGCATACATGCTACTACATGTTTATATTTACACTATTGTCCAAACCTTATTTATCATGCACAACAAATTCATTTGTATTCCTATAAACCTACGAACTCACCAACATTATGTTGACATTTTCGAGCATTCATTTTCAGGTAATAACAATGCTCAAGGAGAGTGAGCATATGGACTTTAGGAAGATTAATAAAGAGATCCTTCATAGACTCCTAGTTGCATTTAATCATTGAACTCTATTTGCTATTTGTTACATCTTTTGCTATTTGAGGCGTGTTTCCTAGACTTATCCCGCTTGTGGGAATTACATTTATTTGGATTTCATTTAGTATAACTCTATTACAAATTCCATGTGCTATTGCTATATCTTTTTGTCATATCCTACGATTCCGCCTAAGGTGAGGTGTGACAGATTGGTATCAGAGCCATGATTATAGAGAATTAGGTGGTTTAACCTAGAATATAACCTAAGTTCCCACATATAGCATGCATAATAGGGACTATGTGTGCATCATATATATGTGTAATCATTCATGAGCTGTTTCACTTATTTGTGACCAATATGTGTTTTGTTATGTGAACTAGGTGCTTGTATATGTTTATCGTTACTCATGTAATAGTAATACATGCACTATGAACCTATGATCACTAGTAAATCCTACATTATTAGATTTAGCTCATTTGGCAATACTTCTATGGGGGTTGTGGTAGTTTTGAGAAAGCCTAATATTTAAACCTATAATCACCTTAGTTGTTTAAGCTTATGGCTATAATTAGTGAGGTTGGATATTGAAGGTGAACACATTACCTAACACGATGTTAGGAAACTAGAAGTGGAGCATACATAAGTCAGAAGGATATTTTTTTTCTTTTAGTTATAATTAAGGCTCAATCGCCTCTTCAGTACAATTTAGAAACCTTCTCGACTGCTCTCTTTAGTGACACATTATAAACCTGTAGTGACTTAATGATCTGGTGCACTTAGCATAGATAACACTTCACACATAAAGGTACACATATTCGAGAATGAGAAGAACTAGGGTAACCATGCAAGTAAATTACAATCACGGGTGCACACGTAATTGTAATTTGCAACGCATGTTAATCCTGGGAAATCCCATTGTCTAGGGTCATAGTGATATGGTTTTAGATTTTGTATAGTTTAATGTATGGTGGCTCCTCTCCCATACCATCGCTAATCAGTTTAAATTATAGTCTCAAGATATACCTTAAAAATAGAAACTCGTTTCAATTACAACAATACAATCATTTCACTTTAAAAGACTATTTCTAGTATATGCGAAAAATCCTTAATCAAAATCCTTATAATAAATGTTAGATAATGCGGAAAAGAAAAAGGGGTCACTCTTCACCACATATATTGAGGGCAGTTTTGTTGGAAGTTTCTTCTCCTATTAGGTATTGAGGGTGAGAGGCTCTACAGTGCGGACCAGATTAAGATAACGTAAGCTGCATCCCTGTTTCGAACAAATGATCTACACCTTTCAAAAAAAAAAACTTTGTATTTAAAAATCATCGAAGTCAATTATTTTTTATATAATTTACCATTTTATTAAATATAAATGACTGAAAGGATTAATTCAACCAGAGAATCAAGGTTCACATCTTAATAAATGGATTTTGAATCCACTTATTTCAAGCATAAGTTAACTTATTGTGCCTGTAGTAGACATATAGGTACCATATAAAAAGAAGAAAACTATTGATCGGATAAAAGATAAATACTCCCTAAGTCCCTATCTATCCTATGTCGAACCAAAAAGTTGTTTGGATCTGATAAATCTCCAAAAAGCCCTCCACTGCACGTATAGTAGTGAACATGATTGCTTCACAGCTCACATAGTTGCTTCTTGTTTAAGGGGCCAAGGCATTGAATCTAGATGTTATAAGTATGTGACAACCTAACCGGTGCTATATTGATTTTCCAACAAGAACATTTTATAAATGAGAAAAACAGGAGATAATCAAAAATTTTATTTTAATGCATTATAAGTCAATGAAACTAACAAAATATATAACTAATTATCATTATTTAAGTGTTTAACAACACATTAATCCGTTAAAACTGAATTTTTTTTTTTTTAATTTATACATCCATTTTGATGAATATCCATTTAAGTCACATATTAACACACAAACCATGAAAACAAATGAGCCTAAACTAAAAGCCTTCCTATGTTCAAAACTTTTGTTGCAAGAAGATCGATGCATCCCATTTAAACAGACACTATATATGATCAATTCCTCATCCTCATGCTAATAGAGCTCCTCCGTCCATAATCCCACCCGCCATTATAACGCACACATCATCGATGTATATAAGGGAGTGGGGAGTGCATCCTTTTCCCTCACCACCTTTTTACATTCTCTCTCCTCCTATCCCTTCCCCTCTCTCATGCAAGGAATGCCCATCCCTTCTCCCTTCCCTTATACAAGGAATGTCTCTCACCTCCTTTCACCACTTTCATTCAATACTAAAATCACGATATAGACAGCGAGACCTCTATCCCATCTTTTTTCCCCTCATCACGGTATCTATTACAAGGATTAGTGTTCACCTCCTCTCATCACGGCATCTCTCCCCTCATCGATGCACTCCCCACCCCCTAATAAGACTTATCTGTACTTGACTTATTTTTGATAATACTTTTTTTTATGGCTTGAAGTCATGCGTTTTTATAATTTAGAGGTTTTTTTTTTTCCCCACAAACTATCATTTTGAAATTTGAGTCATCGGATCTATTGTGTTATTGACCTAGCAAACGTTACTCTGATTTTTTATTTCTTTTAATTTTTGTTACGTTATGTGGAATAATGCAAAACACATACAATCTATTAGTGCTCCTTTTTGTTTTCCTCTTCTTCTTGACTTTGTAATAAGCTAAGTGGACCGCCAATGCCACTATTTTTCCAACTTTATTACATTTCAATAATGGATATATCATATTTTTGGTTTGTTGAATAATTTGTAACAGGCATAGGCTTATTTGTACCCTATTAGACTTTAGAGTAATTTTTTAGTTATACCACATGCAATAATGTGAAATGTACCCTCTTGTGTTGTTTAATATGTCCATGGTTGTTTTCGTATCTGTATTTGTATTTGTATTGTCAAACATATTTCTAAGATATTCGATATGCCACATGATTGATAAACATTCGACCCGCATAGTAGTCGGACCCAGCAGACAGGTATTTCTTCTTTTCAGATTCTCGACAGACAGTATGATTTTCTAAACATTTCACATTTTCCGTCTTGCACTCCTTTGTGGCCGGATGTCCCTATGGAAGCAGACTCTCTACCTTTGTGTAGAGGTAAGACTGTCTACAACTTACCTCCCCTATACCTCGCGCAGGGATTGGATTCTGTTGTTGTTGTACATGCAATAATGTAGTTCATTTGACCATTTCAGTATTATAGTTTTCATCAAAAACGAAAATATGAGTTCAATAAACTAAAGGTGAAATGATAAAAACGCCTACTTTAGTTCTATATGGGAAACTTTATTTGTTAATGTACAAATTACTTTACTATTAATTTATATATGTATGAAAGAAAATGAAGATAACAAAATATTTATTGATTAAAAAATTATTAACTTTTTAAATAAAAATTGACTTCAATACTATAAATCGATGTTGACCCTTTCCTGGTTATGATCTAGCTGTACATATAAGTTTATATAATACTAATATAAAGATTGATAAAAAAAAAAAAAAATCAAACAGAGTGTTGACGGAAGATTTTGTTAATTGGAATTCTATACTCCATAAAATTGAATTATTTTTTTTGAAAGGCTCCATAAAATTGAATTATATATATTGAGAATTTAAGCACTAAAAAAGGATATCACATACTTACTATAAAGAGAGAGAAGATATATCATATAAAAGGAAAGGATACAATGGGAAATATAATTGCTCATTAAATGTGAAGATTACATAAAAGTTGAAAACGTCTAGCAATTAATTTTTACATCCTGTGCGTAATGAGCACATTTTAGAAATTGGAGTTTTTTACTAAACTAGTGTAATGGAAAATTACTAAATTAGTATAGTTTCAAAATTATTTACTAAACTAGTATAATTTTCAAATCTATTTTGTGTTTTTTCAAACTAATATAGTGAGTAAAATTATTTATCAAATTAATATAATTTTGAAAATTTTATGGTTATATCTAATTTAATATTATTATACTTATTAAGTTGAAAAATTAAAAGAAAGTATTCCAAATCATGAATTTCTTTCCATACAAATTTGTAACTATAAATGGCGCAAGGTCTAATAAACTAATCGAGATGTTGTTTGTTAATTGAATATATTCGTAATAAAAAATACACTACAAACCAACTGTTAATTTGATGTAAGTGTTTCATCTATATATAAAAATATACTTACTAGTGATTATTAACCTCAAAATGTGATAAATAATGTAGTATATATAATGAGATATTAAATTTTTTTTTAAAAACTATATATATAAAATTGAAACAAACAATTTGTTCAGTTTGATTGTTATTTGATGAACAAAAGTTAAACCATAAAAAAATAAAAAAAATAAAAAACTCTAGCTTTCTGTATATTAAGTTAAGCAAAATCATATATTGTTCCTACAAAAATAAGATACATGTGCATAAAATAAAAAAATAGGATTACATGAAAGTAAAGCGGTAATCTTTTAATCAGTGTTTAAGGATCTTTTACTTATTTTTAGATATAATAGATATAATATAAAATTAAATTCAACCCATAATGGTAAATATTTTTAAAACCATACTATTTTGGTAAATAATTTTACCCATTATACTAATTTTGAAAAAAACTCTAGAAATTCCCTATAATAATAATAATGATGATGATGATGATGATGATGATGATGATGATGATAGGTGAGTCACTTTCCATCGGAAGCTTTTTATAAGTCACATTTTGTTTAAATTTTAACAAGTGTGTATTGGAAGTCTCGTTTAAGTTACATTTTTTTTTATCAATAGCTATATATCTATATGACGGTAAGTTGGCAACAGGTAGTGATGACGTGCAGTGTTAGTGGGGTGGCGGTTTAATGACGACGGCAGCGGTAAGGGAGATAACTGGTGGTGGTGATGGTGACGGCAGTGATTGGTGGTGCTAGTGGCGATAGATGCGCCGATTGGTGGCAGTGGCAGCGACAACGATTAACAATTTGAGTAAATTAGTACAATTACTTTTCACAATGTCATATAAATTTTTTAGAATACTTTTTGGTATCAAAGGAGTGGATGAAAAAATTGTGACTAAATAGGGAAAAATATTTTACGATAAAATAAAGTGCTTAAAATCTTAAAAGAAAGAATATTTCTTTTTAGAAAATAATATAAATTTCTATAATCCTTAATTAAAAAAAAATTCTTTTTTCTTTTCTAAAAAAGCTATTGAACTACCTAAACTATATATCTCTATAATTTATCAATTAATATTAATATTAATATATATATATACACACACATGTAGGGGTGAGTTATTTGTAGTACATGTACTTTTTATAGTACATGTGTAACATGTGTAACTTAACTTACACACTTCTTCTTCCTTCTTCCTTCCATTTCCGACCACCACCATGATCATCTCCGACCACCACCATGATCATCTCTGACCACCGCCATGATACTCCGGCGACGGCGACCATCTCCGGCGAGAGTTACACATTTGTAACTACAACTTACACATGTGTAAGTTAACTTTCCGGCGAGAATCATGTTCGTTATTCGGGTGTTTACGGTACGGGCCAGAGACCCTTATCCGTTCTAAACTTAACCGTCAAGGGACGCATATGGGAATCGTATGGATTTGATGGGCAGCGATCCAAGAGATGGTGGCGGTGTGCTACGGTACGGGCTCCGCCCTTGCTGCCGGCGCCGGCGCTGGGTGGTCGGAGATGATAGTGGCTGGTGGTGGTTGTCTCGCGAAGGAAAAAACCTAGAAATTTTAAACGCTAAAATGCTAAAAAAAATGTTGTACTTACACATGTGTAAGTCTCGCCGAAGATGGTCGCCGTCGCCGGAGGATCGTGGTGGTGGTGGGAGATTATCATGGTGGTGGTGGTCGGAGATGGAAGGAAGAAGAAAGAAGAAGTATCTAAGTTAAGTTACACATATACTATAAAAAGTACATGTACTACAAATAACTTTCCTCTACACATGTATATATACATATAGTGAAAAGTTATTTTGAGAATCCTTTTTTTGCAAGAACCTTTGAGAACTTTTCAAATAAAGCCCAACCAATGATTATTCTTTACATGAAAATTGTTTTTTGATTGTTTTCTGAATAACTTATGTATAATTTTGAAGTTTATAATTGTGTATAGGCATGGATTATCATCCGTTATACAATTATGTGGGGATTTGGATTCTTGATCACATGTGCACGAATATCGCTATGATTACATGTGATCGACTTGCATACATGTGACTATAGCAATACTCGTGCACATGTGATCAAGAATCCAAATCTCAACATAATTGTATAACAGATGATAATCCATGCCTTCACACAATTATAAATTTCAAAATTACACATAAGTTATTCAGAAAACAGTCAAAAAACAATTTTCATGTAAAAGAACAATCATCGGTTGGGTTTGATTTGAAAAGTTTTCAAAGGCTCTCATAAAAAAAAGTTTCTCAAAATAACTTTATCCTATATATATAACATCTATGATATTTTTAATAAGATTGTTTATAACTTACGTCTCTCAATCATTAAAATAATTACATATATTTAACATCAAGTATTTTTACATTGATAATCATACTGCCGTCACTATTCACACCACCTCCACAACCACCGCCAACACCCGTCACCGCTCCGCCGTCACACCAATGCATCAAGTGAACATGCATCTAGTAAGTTTATATACTCAATTAGTTTGTATACTCAACGTATAGATCTACATAACTATTTAATTACATACTATTATAATTATTATTATTATTATTATTATAATTATTATTATTATTATTATTGTTGTTGTTGTAATTAAACTTCGGCTGACCTTTTCTTGGTTACGACCTAGTTGCGAATATAAACTTAATGCATGAGCAGTTTGACTTAATAATTTTGTTCATCCACAAAGATTTAGGAAAGTAAGCGGCTGCTATTATTCTTAGTTAATTCAAGAGAAGTTAAGATATAGTAATCTCAATCTCAAACATCTTAACCACTCGCTTAAACCCCAATAGCCAGAGGTATCTTCTAAATCCACTATGTGGGCCCCGGGGGTGAGTTTACCCAAGGTCTCAGGTTCGAGTCTTGGGGTTTTCATCTCAAAGGAATTTTTCATGAGGAGTGGGTTGGAGGTCCGGAAAATCTCTGGTTAACATTGTTTCCAACACATCTGAATCGAAACTCACTTTAAAAAAAAAAAAAAACTCAACATCTTTAACATTTCTATAAAACATATCATTTTAACTTTTAAACTTTTAATAAGTGAAAAATTATTCTCTATTACACCAAATCTACTTCTACTTTAAAAATGACCTCAAATCAAGATGGATAATGACAAATTAACCTAATTGGTGTGCTTAAAGACATGCATAATAGTAAAATGATGACATGGGAAAAAATCAGGGGCAAGATTAGAAAAAAGAATTAATGGAATACACATGTCAAAACTTCCGCATCTGTCGTATTCGGGATAGCTTGCTTCCAGGTCGGAAAATGAAGTAAACAACTCAGGGCCATTTCTGTCCACCGATTCTTAAAGTTTTAGGTTAATTTTTAAGCATATGATTTAAGGTGATTAATAATTTTCCAACCAAGATATTTTTTTGTTTAAAGTATAACCCGCTTATTTAAATTTAGATAATTTAATTAAGGAAAGTATTAGATGAAACCTTTAGGGCTGCATAATAAATAGTATTATTTTCCATATCAAAAATTTATATTTTGAATTGAAAAATGTTAAATGAAGCCCTTAGGCTTTACTTAACGTGCATAAAATGGTTGTACATTTTGATATTAAATGTCGGTCCCTTGAATTTTATGGTAAGTGTACAACTAATTAATGCACATTAACAAAAGCCCTTAGGGCTTTGTGTAGCAAAACCCTTTTGAATTTTATAGTAAGTATATAATTATTTAATGCATGGCGACTTAAAGTTTTTAGAGGCCTTAAACGGTGTTAGTTTTAGGGGCCTAGTTCATTACCATATAAATTAAAGTAAACAAAAAGAAGGTGGTTCGACTTATGTTATGGAATTACTAGTAATAAAAAGTTGTCGATTTAGATGTAAAAACCAATAAGGGTGTTACTTTAATGCAAATTATATAATGATAGTTAGTCTAAAGTCCAAACATTAAGTCTAGTATGCAAAATATTGAGGCTTTAAATTTTCGAAGGCATAAAACGATCAACTAGTTCCATAATACTGGTTGAGCCACCTATGAATGCATCTTAACAAAGATTATTAGGGTTGCATGTGATAAAACCCATTAATATAAAAAAAAATAATATTTTGTCCATTAAAAGCTTAAGAAAACATGGAACACGAAAATCACTTAGCAAGTTGTGCCAATTGTGGAAAGTATAGAGTCTAAAATCTAAACTGTTTACTTCCTACAAAGTATTTTACCTAACGCTAAGCGTTGAATCGAAACAATCAATTATTAATTTATTATTGTCATTGCTGTATATTTGAATCGAGTCAATTGGCGGTATCTTTTATTTTACTTATTATAAAAGATATTATATTAAATTGTAAAGATATTTTTGTTCAATGAAAACTCGTTCTTGGGAGACCCAAGTTCGAGATCGGATGAGGCAAAATGTTTATTTTTGTTGATCGTCGTGTTTTCTAACGAATTAGTAGAGATTTTTTCCTCCAATAAGGTATTGGTTGAGAGGGTTCACTGGACCCAATTATGATAACATAGTGTAGACACCTCGTTGTGATGTACGATCTGAACTTGTAGAAAAAAAATAATTAATTAAATAAGGATACTCTAATCTAATTTTTTGTTTTTAATTTTTATATTCTTCTAATTGTAGCAAAAAAGCATTTTTTAAACTTGGTTTTAAAATAGAAAATATTAAAAGTTGTAATTAACCTACATTAAAAAGTTTGTACGATTCATATTAAAAGTTTATATATACCTTGAATTTTAGGATAAGCGTTTAACTATTTTACACACTTTATTTATAGTCAAATAAATGTATTTAACAAGATCTCTTAGAAATCTGACACTATTCTTGATTAGTTGATTTATTAGTTATGAGTAAACATATGAATACTTTCGGGATTGATATCATTGAATTTTTTTATTAAATATCTTACTTTTACTTTGCAAAATTAATAAAATAACTTATAATTCATTTCTGAAAGATGTAATTCCTCTCCAATGTTAATTTTTTTCCATATATTATTTTAATCGGTCTGCGTTAGAAAGTCCATTTGACGAGTAGATCCCCTTTTAATTAACTCCATTATTTAAACTATATACTTCAAATAACTTGAATTTTTATCTATTATATACTTATATTAGATTATTAACTCGCGTAATACGCGGGTAAATATTTATAATTACTAACCTGTTATTTTCTCATAACAGATTTATATAAAAAAAACATTGAAAATATATAGTTATGTTATCATTATTTTAAAAATTATTGTATCCACTATATACAAATAATTAGTCTTATCAATATATATATATATATATATATATATATATAAATTAAAAAGAAAGACACAAGAAAACGTGTAAAGAATAATAGACTTTTAATTTTTTATTTTTACCACAATATATTAACTATTTTCACTTTTAACACTAAATTTTATACCTTTTGATTTTCTTTATTTTCACCACAACATTTTAGCCTCTTACAACTTTAGCACTAAACTTTTAGGCGAACTACTTTCACTTTCACACAAAAATTTTACTGTTCGTTTTTTAACTGTCGCGTGAAAGGAATAGTAGCTTTTTTATTCTTTTATCTTTAACCACAACATTTTAAACCCTTATACTTTTAGCACTAAACTTTTATTTCTTTTGATTTCATTTTATTTTCACCACAACACTTTAAACTCTTACACTTTAAACACTAAACTTTTATGCGAACTATTTTCACATGAAAGTTTTACTGTTTTATTTTTAGCACTAAACGGAAAAATGCCAACTTTTGTTTTATTTTTAATCATTTAAATAATACATGTTTTATTCAAAAAGTTTGGGATTTTTTAACCTTGATGCTTGAACGCATATCTATTTGTAACGCATTATCACATCGTTATCAAAATGTCCTAACTAATATTAAAAATATTTCATTGTGATATATTTTTCTATTATTGATATTTTATTTGTAACATACTATTCATTCTTCTAAAAGTGTTGTTCGGTATTAATTTATTTATTTTTAGGCATTTCATTATTTCTATTAAAATTTATTTTAATAGATTTGAATGATTTTTTCCTATTAAATCGTTAACAAATATAATGTCTCTCTTGATAACGTCCGACTGACATATCTCGTTTATTTATTATATCTTAATATAACATTATAAAATAAAATGCATATAGCAAATATTTATTACTCATATGTGATATCATAAATGTTATATACAAAATTTACAATTTTAGTAGTAATGTTTTCTAATTTGTAACAAAACAAAAATTATGGTGAAGTATGGTGGGATGAGAAGCATAATTAAGGTGGGATGAAAAGCATCATTTATGATATCACATTATGAGAAGCAGGGGTGAATTATGAGTTAGGGTTAGAGTTTTTGCTATGTGTAAGGGAGAGATAAAGTCTGAAATTTTTATAAGGGTATTTTAGTCACAGTGTATAAAATGGAAATATGGATGTATTAAGATAGAAGGTAAAATAGACATATCAGGTTATTAAAAGTTTAAGGAGGAGAGTCAGTTTGCTTTATAAAGGAATATAGATATAGATATAGATTATGGACTTCAAAAGGGACAAAATATATGATAATTAACTTAATAAGAGCTTCATCTAATACGATGGTTATATATACAGTAAATATAATACTAAGGGGGCGTTTGGTTTGCGGAATTCTCAGAAATTCATAGAAATTGAAATTTGAATTCAATACTTTACCATATTTAGTTGTAAGAGTTGATTGAATTAAAATTGCAAACTTTCCCTCAAAAATTTTAAATTATGGAATTCAAGATTTTATCACAAAATGGATGGAATGTTTAACATTCCAATGGAATGTTTACAAATTTACCAAAATGCCTTTAACTAACATATATCATTACTTATGTCATGTTTATTATTATATTATTTATATTATCAATCTTTTTATATATTTATATTTTTATTATTTTAGTTATTTATAATAATATTATATAAAATTAATAAATAATAATAATATAAAAAAAAATAATAAATAATAATATAAATAATATAATATTAATATTATTATATTATATATATTATTACTATTTTTATATATTTATACTATTATTTTTACATATTTACAATTATATTGTATAAAAATAATGAATAATATTAATATAAATAATAATATTATTTTATTAGCATTATTTTTATTTATTCTTATTATTATGACTATTAAAATATAACTTTTATTATTTTTATCGTTGTTTTTTTTCTTCTTATTATTATTATTTTAATATCAGGTATATTATTAACATTTAAAATTATTATTATTTATATTTAATAAAAGGTATTTTTGTCATTTTTATAAATTAATTTAGATTCCTTTGATTAAATTTCATTGAACTTTATCAACCAAACACATGACAAGCTTTAAAACTTTCAAATTTTAATTCCTTCAAATTATAATTTCTTGACAAATTCCATTTTTTTAAAAAGATATTATGTGAACCAACGATTATTACGTAGAAAAAGTATATCAATGGAATGATGGAAAGGAATCCGAAAATTCTTGGCAATTAGCTGGAAAGTGGAATTTGCAGTAAAAGTGGGTGTCACTATATGTTGTCAACGTAAGCAATTTAATTTTTTTTATCGTTAGACACCGCGTCAGCTTAACACTACACGTCATCTCTGACACATTAAATTTGGATATCTTACTATAATCCTATCAACAAATCAAACTATCAAAGCTAACATATACGAGTACCATTTGAGTAGCTAAATTGGTATGATTATTCTATGATTATAGATTAGATAAAAATAATTCATGTCAAAGTAGTATTGGTTTTATTTCTTAAATGTTTTACGCTGCCGTAAATCCAATATTATTAACCAACTCCACTTAAGTGGATTGACCAGAGGTATCTTTTAAATCAACTATGTGGGTCCCGGAGGTGAGTTTTTCCAAGGTCTCGGGTTCGAGTCTTGGGTTTTTCATCTCAAAGTATTTTTCATGAGAAAGGAGTTGGTGGTTCAACGATTTTTTAGTTAAAATTGCCTTTAACACGTATGAATCGAAACTAACTTTAAAAAAAAAATCCAATGTTATTAATTCTCGGAAGAGAAAAAACATGTGCACCCAACATCTCAAATTATTATGTTTCTGGTAAGCCGACGAGTCACAAGGTGTATGGTTTCAAAAAACCCGCCCTTGATATCTCTAGTGTCATGCCAAACATATGCGTTTTAGACTTTTAGCCTGATGTTTTAGTTTTCATATGAGGACGTATTTCCATGTCCCTTTCTCAACCATATATTTATATAATATATATTTGTACAACCATATATTTATATAATATATATTTGTACAATATATCTTCAAAGATAAATTGATGATGATGTTTGAATAAAATTGGTGATATTTACAATTATAATTTAATCCAGAGTAGTTAGTAGTAACTATTAATACTCATATATTATATTCTGTAATCTGTATAGTGTTCAACGATAAAATAGTTATTGTTTTATGGAAAAACAAATTTATATACTGCTCTCCCCTCGTAAAAAATAATAATAAAATATACATTCATCTCATCAGTAAAATGATAACTATACTTCTGTACCATGTTATAAAAAAACAACTCTCTTTTTTGAAAGTTACATGATAATTTCTTTAAAATACCTCTAATAATTAAATTAAATTATTAATTTTTTATCTTTTAAAATATCTTTATTAACTCTTTACATATTTACATCAATTATTTACACGAATTGACGCCGACTCTACCACCAACAGTCGCTCCCACCATCACACCGTCACCGTCATAACCACCACAACATTACGCATGTGCCATTCTAATGTAGTTTAAAACGACTGACAAAATATACTCCATAGTAATAAATCAAAAAGTTCAAAGAAAAAGAAGTATAGAAATTAAGAACCCATATAAGGAATTCAACATTCTATAGTAGTTTCCCACCACAAGAAAGAAATATACGTATAATAGTGTGTAAAAGTCATCATCCGATACCAATAAAAACAGAAATTGTCTCCAAATAACGGCTTCACCAGTTCATCACCCCGTGTCATTTTTTCTTTATATATACCCCCTTTACATCTCACACTATTCTCACTTTTTATATATCATTGTTTTCTTTTCTCACACACAAACTTCCAATTTTCTCTCCAAAACATCATCATCATCATCCTTTCAAATATCAATTTCTCTACATCAAGTTAGAAAATTCATCATCAATAATAATAAGAATATGAAGAAATTTGGTTTTTCTCCAAAACGATCTTCATCTTCTTTCATAGCCCACTACCCTTCTCCTTCCCGTTTCAGTTTACCAACCCCGAGTCGAAGCTTATCCGACTCGGTGATGGTTCAGACAATAGAGGTTGCTGAACCCCTGATCGTGAAATGGGATCCAGCAACCTCTACTTACGCAAACGTCACCTCTCTATTCTACGAGAATCGTAGAGAGGCTTTAGAATTCATCAAAATTGTCAACAAGCTTCATAAAGCGATGCACGCCTTAGTTGCCGAGAATTCCAACTCCGAGTTACTTATTAGAGCTCAACATCTCATGCAAATCGCGATGAAGCGGTTAGAGAAAGAGTTTTATCAAATTTTGTCATTGAATCGAGCTCAACTTGACCCGGAATCCGTTTCCACTAGATCTTCTAGAACATCTCGGTCGAGTTTATCCGAGTTTGCTGACGAGTCAGATGATGAGATCCGAGTAGCGAGCGAGTTAATAAACGAAGTCGAAGATGCGGCTGAAGGAGTCATGACTGATTTAAAGTTGATAGCAGAATGTATGATCTCATCTGGTTACGGCAAAGAATGTGTAAAAATTTACACAATTATTCGAAAATCGATAGTCGATGAAGGTATTTATAAGCTCGGTGTCGAAAAAATGAAACCGACTCTTGTTCATAAAATGGAATGGGAGGTTTTGGATTTGAAAATTCAAAACTGGCTAAATGCTGTCAAGGTTGCTGTTAAAACGTTATTCCACGGAGAGCGAATTCTATGTGATCATGTTTTCGCGTCTTCTGATAACATCCGTGAAGCGTGTTATTCAGAAATTACAAAAGAAGGAGCTTCGATTTTATTCTCGTTTCCTGAAAATGTAGCGAAAAATAGTAAGAAGTCACCCGAAAGGATCTTTAGAATGCTGGATATGTATACCGCGATAGCTGATCAATGGCCCGAGATTACATCAATGTTCTCGTATCAATCCACGTCATCGCTCGTAACCCAAGCGCTTAACTCACTGATTAAACTCGGTGAATCGGTCAGATCAGATTTAACAGAATTTGAAACGCACCTTCATAAAGAATCACACAAAACAATAGCACATGGAGCTGGAGTTCATAGATTTACAATCGAAACGATGAACTATTTATCTCTCATTGCAGATTACGGCGTTTTAGCTGATATCTTATACGAGACTTCGCCACCTGAGAAAACACCAATGCCAGAAACATTTTTCGATAGATCGTTTATCGAAAATTCGCCGTCTCCATCGGTTTCGTTGTGGTTAGCGTGGCTTACATTCGTTCTAGTCAGTAAACTCGACTCGAAAATGAAACATTACAAAGACGTATCTCATGCGTATTTATTCTTGGCGAACAATCTGCAACATATACTTGCTAAATCTCAATCGTCTAATTTAAAGTACATTCTTGGAGACGATTGGACTAGTAAAATCAGAGAAGAAGTCAAGAAATACGCTGCCAGTTACGAACGGGTCGCGTGGAGCCACGTCATCGATTCGGTACCCAAAAACTTTACAAATATGACGAATGAGCAAGCCAGAGATAGTTTCAAGAAATTAAATTCGGTTTTCGAAGAAACACATCGTAGACAACTAGCCGTTGTGATACCCAACGGTAAGCTTAGGGACGAGATTAAGGTTTCCGTCGCGAGAAAGTTGTTGCCAGCGTATAGAGAGTTTTACAACGTTTTTAGAGTCGAAATGTTGAGAGATAAAAAATCCGCCGGAGTTGTCAAATACGCCCCTGAGGATATCGGGAACGCGTTATCCGACTTGTTCTTTGGGTCCGGAAGCATGTCGGCCTCGGTGTCGGTATCTGTATCATCAGTGTCGTCGTCGTCTGGGTCACCAAAGTCGTTATCACGGTGAATAGGATGAAGTAGAAATAAATTTTAAGCGAGTATTTGCATATGTATACCAGATTTGTAGGAGGGTTGTATGTGTAAATATTCCTTATTACTTGGAATATGAAATACAATTGCAGTATCGATTCCTTTTATTATTGGACTAATTAAAACAAAAAGTTATTATTGAGATTAAATCGTGATGTTATAAAACGTACAGGTTAATATTGTTATAAATGTAATTTTGTAGCTTGCATATATTCGTCAAAAATATCATGCAATAACAATTACAGTTACTATTATTAAAACGAAAAGTATATACATGTGGTTGTTGTTGCTTTGTATTGACGGAAAATAAAAGTCCGTGTTTGACTAGGTATTGCACACACTTATATATGTAACTTCCTGTATGCTATGCCAATGGGACTATACATATGCCAATAAGCCAATATTCTTTCTTTAACAGCTAAGATCTTACTGTCTTATGATGCAGTCAAACCCGGCTTGAATTACAAGATAGAAATGATTTTATCTATAAATTATACTAATCATATTTAGGAATGATTTGGTTTGACTCTCTTTAATCACGTTGCTTAATTTAAGTCTTTGAATTGTTATCCAAGTTTCATGCCTAAGGTTAGGAGCTTTTATACATATGTTTTCAACTTTTCAAGTATTCTAGTTTAATTAGTTTTTGAGTTGATTATTTGAGTTTCTATGAAATTTGACATTTTGTCAAGAAAACATATATGGTTTTGGTCAAGAAATCCTATATGATTTTGGTTTTTGATAATCTAGCCAGTACTATATCTGAGTATTTATGTATCTCGGTCGAGAAAAAAAAACGGGCCTGAAAGATAGGTGCAACATTTATATTTATATAAACTAAAATATAAAAACGACGGTTAATGTTATATCAATAAACTTAGATAAAGTTATTACTAAAATAACATCTGTAATAACCAACCGATGATTCTTGCGATGCTCCTAGCATTCTGTAAATTAAATCTTAATAAGTACAGTAATAATATTGACAATTTAAAAATACAAAAACATAAAAGTAAAAGATACCTAATTAATATAAATCTTTTATGCATTGTAGATCATAACATTAAATAAAATAAAATAATTCATTAATTACCGATTGGTTGTGAATAGTAAGTTTTTGTCTTTACCTGAAACTTTTAGATAAATATTTCATTTACCAATTATAAAACAAGTGTTGCTTTGTCTAGAGTGTCTTGCCTCTTGGTTTTAAAGGGAGGGATCACTCGTTCAAAACCCTCTCCCCCCTTTCCTTAATGTTTTTTTTTTTTTGGTTTTGTATTTTTTTTGTTTAGGATGCTTTGAAATTTATGTTTTACCCCTTCATATTTTATTTTTGAGTTTAAAATAACATATGGGTATTTATTTATTTATTTTTTCTTATATATATATATATATATATATAATATTAAAAATTCTTATTTTCATGTAACTTTCTTTTCACATTTACTTGTATTTTTTGTTTGGTTTTGAATTTTGAGGGTTTTTTTTTAAAAACATTTTAGTCTATTTTGATTTTATTTTGGAAGTTCTTTTAAACATTTTGTTTTTCTTTTTCACATTTGTTTTGTAACTTTTTGTTATTTTAACAATAATTTTTTGAAACTTTTTTGTTTTCATTATACTTTTTATTTTTTTCGAACAATTCCTTTTATAATATTAGATTTTTTTTATGAAAATCTTTTTCCTATAAGATTTTGTTGTAGTTTTGTTTTTCCTTTGTTTTTTGGATTTTTAATTACATTTTTTCTTTTGGTCATTTTTAAAAGTAAACACAAACATGAATATTTCGTTGTAGTATTGTCCTAAAAAGATAAAACAAACACGTAGCAACGTGAATTTTTTAATATTTGTTCTATTTTGAAAACGTTTGTGGTTTTCTTTAGCACCGACCCATCAACGCATAAACTTTTAGAGACCGAAACCGCCCATCGGGCGGTATGAAATACCTAGTTCATAATATAGTATCTTCATTCTAGTTTGATCTAAGATGAAAGATAGATATACTTTTTACCTTTTCGTGATTCGTGAATTGTCACACTGACAATTGAAATAGCGCACTAAGAGGCGTAATGGGTTTTTTTTTTTTATGGATAAATGATATGTAAGTGGACTTGTTTTTTGGGTTAAGTACTATGGTTTAATTTTGGATAAATGTTAAGATTTATAATGGGCTTAGTTAAAAACATATATATTTTCTATATATATATATTGAAAAAAATTAGGCCCCTTAAAAAATCGGAGCTCGGCCAGTCGTTCACCTCATCCTATCTCTATGCCGGCCCTTATCTAGCATTCTTGAGCCATTTGTGTGAGTGCATCATCTTACATAGCCAAATGACGTCTACTATGTACGTACAGTTAAGTCCAAACCAAAAATAGGAAGCCATTTGGCTGTGAAATGTGAATCGAATAAGATTTTTGCTATTCGTCCCATTAATCCAAAACTTGTACTTTGTAAGTTCTATTTTTAAGTCTGAAAATATGGATATATGTGTGAAACTAGCTAGTGTATGTAATACTTGTTTTTCATATGACCTAAGTTATGGCTTTGTATAGAGTTTAACATAAAAACTTGATGTACGTGTTAAAATGAGGTACTTTTTTTTTTTTTTTTGCTTTTTTGTTTAAGGTAGAATAGGCGGCTACGTAATATTACATACTCGTATCTATAATATAATTAAAAGAGGGGCTAAGGGTACATTTGTCACCTCTAATTTCCCTCCTTTAACATAATCCTCCATCCTTATTAATCTTCAAATTTTGTAATATTAATCTAAATTAATTTACATTTTTTGGTTTCCCATCACTAATTTACACTTTAACCCCAATCTAAAACAATTAATTTACACTTTTTGGTTTCTCATCAGCAATTTACACTTAACCCAATTTAAATATTATATATTAAATTTTGTATTTGTAACCTATATTAACTCTTAGGATTTACGATTATATCTTTTTGTAACCTTTTAGATATAAGGTCTAAATTTTCTATGAGTAGGTTTCTGATTACTTTAATATATTGACTTTGATTATTTGAAATCATTTTGAAAGTAGCTCATTAATGGTATATACTTAAGATTTACGATTATATCTTTCTATAAGCTTTTAAATAAAAAGTCGAATTTTGCTATTAGTAAGATTATGATTATTTTAATATATCGACTATGATTATTTTGAATTTATTTTAAAACTAGCTCTTTAATGGTGTAATTTTTTAGCCACTGTTATTCTATCAGGTAAAAATGCCACATATTGAGATGGTGTTGAATGTTTTAGTATGATTATTTAGCATGGTGGATCAATTCATCATTTTAGTTTGTGTATAACAGATATATTTCGGATCTTATGAAAAGCATGATATCAATTTTAAATAATATCTTTAGATAAAATCATTTGATCCACATTATGTTTAAGATTGAACACAACAGAAGATGGCTTTGAAAGGTTTTTGGCCCGGCTCTTTTTTTTTTCAAGAATTTGTTTCCTTATTATTCTTACATTAGCCGATAAAATCATTTGATCGACGTTTAGATTGTTCTTGGTTGGGTACCTTTTTTATCCTAAATAATTTTCCTAGATATGTATGCAAAGATGTTTATTTGATTCTTATTGTTAATTTGTTTGGGTTTATTTTTTAAAATTGGATTAAATACGTAGAAATACACTAAGAGAACTTAACAGTTTTTTCTATGTTTTTTTTTGCTATTTGCAAGACACTATCAGACATGGCTCGGTCAATGGTGAATAGGCGAAAATTTTATAAGTATTATTTTGAGCGATGGAGTTGCTATTCAGCTAACAAATTTCCAAGTTGATTTGGGTATATCTATTTAATATATTTGAACTCTAATTTTTTAGCTTTGATTTATATATTTTGAGAGTATCCGTATATTAGACGGGCCTGAACATTAGTTTATTTTACGCACTACTCACCAGGATTGCATCAATTAACATTAACAAATGTTACCATACCCACGATGCATATATTCTAAGCCAAAACCGTATATAGAATATGTTGGTGTTTTATTTTTTGTCTGTTTGTTCTTCTGTTCATATCACACATGCACCAATAATGATGAAATATCTCACATACAACTAGTTACAATCTTACAACAGAACACGCAAATTTGCGACCATATACATATGGACCCTAATGGAAAATACATTTAAGAACGATTGACCTTTAATTGTAATGGACCATACATCCTTAATAACTAACAAGGTCTATTTCAATCTAATATAAACAAAGATGTGAAGGATCTTCTCAGAGAGCAGTTCACTTGGAACTCATATGAAGTTTTCTGTGACCATACGTGGTCGTGCGAGACTAACTGTCATTTGGACGGTAGAATGAACGACATGTGTAATATTGTATGACTTTTTGTAACAAGCATTAATTATTTTGTTATGTGTAAATGTATATAAACATCATTTTCAAATGATATGACAAGAAACAAGCAGTTACAAGTTACAATGTCGTCTACAATACAATGTACATGTCGAGGCATCAAAAGGTCCACTTTTCGGACAAGGCTGGCCACATATGAAGCCCGCGTAGTCGCATTCGAGTGGGTGGGGATCGATGTAATCAGTATTTTTCTTTTCAATATCTGGGATGACAACTACCTGTTGAAGTAGACGCTAAGGGTCGGGTCAGTCACATTGATGAAGCTTAAATTGGGTGACGGTAAAAGACCAACATCAAGGATACAATATATATGGTTTGACTAAGACGCCTATATATGGTTCGTTGGAAGACAAGTAAATAACTCAAAGAAGTTAATTAATATACTAAAAGTATTCAAATAAATATGATAGGAACCAAGACTTATAGTTATTCCAAGGTTGCACCTACTGTATTACTCTGCAAATAAGCATTGATATAGAAATGGCCCTATACTCATATTAGTTATGCATGCCCCGACCAATGATGTACAACATAGCTGGTACGTAAAAGGCTTGAGGCCAGCGATAGGAGACTAGGGAGACCCAGGTTCGATTTTTAAGGACGACCAGGTTTCACCGTGGATTCGTGGTCTTGACCATAGGCGGCCTTGGTTGATCCAGCTTGCGGTGAGCTTTTGCCATTGGTTCATCTTATATAAAATAACCTTGGCATTTTCCGTTCGTCTATGTGTCTATATATATTAAAATTTAACTGAAGTATCATATGAAATTTAAGGTTACGCTTCTTTACAAACAACCTAGCTTGTACTTACATACTTCTTAAGTCTTAACTAATTTCTCTTCAGATTATCAGAGTATAAAATCCTTTTGCTTTTACAATATTTGAATTCAATTGACAGAGTTTGCAAAGCTTTTCTTTTGCAAGCAAACTTCGTTGATGTTGACCAACAGGACTTTTGTTGTTTTTTGGTCTTTTGGCAATGACTTTTCAAAATGTATTTATTCTAAGAGGAGTTGTAGCGGTTAATGTGTGTCTACTTTCTTTTGTGGCCATGATAAACTCTTCTAATTATTGGGCTTTGCATCGTGCGTCAAATATGGGCCATAGTTTAGTACCCACCACCAAAATTGCAATATGTATATGAACTGAACTACTGAAGCATGATTTTGCACCAAACATTTTTAGCATTAATATTTGACAATTGACCTTTTGATCATTTTGAAATTTAGGTTTCTTGAAGATCGAAAAGAACAGTTCATGATGTGAAAAGCCGAAATTTCTATCATTTTAGTCTATACAAATATTTCTTTCGCTTACGTGAAAATGTACTTTTCATAATGAAATAGTAAAAGTAGATTATATATTTGGTTAATGTCAACAAATATAGATATAGTCCATGCTCAAAACTAACTACAATAGAAATGTCCACAACGTTTTTTCTTCTTTTTTTTTTTGTCTTTGACTAGTAGTAATATGTCCAATGATAATTGATAATTTTTGTAGATAAATGATACATTGATTGTATTAGTTTTCGTTTGAACTTTTCAGTTAGCCGAAGGACGGCTGGACGGACATAAATCTTTCTCATTACAAAAATATTTTAAAGACTTTTTTAGTGCTACCTTTGACATTGGAGTGTTTTGTATAAGTTTATTCAAAAGATGTTTCTATATATATTAAAAAAAAAAAAAACTTTTCGAAAAAAACTTAACCACCAAAATACTATCAGAATCAGTTCTTTAGATATTTCATATATGATGAAGTATGTAAGTCATTGTCTTTACAAAAATAATAGTTTTGAAGTTAAAACATTGCATCAACGTTATATATACATGCAACTAGTAAGTAATACTTAATGTCATCTTCTACGAGTTATGGGTCCACTAACGTTACATAAATCTAGATGGCGTATGGGAAACATGAGATGTGACAACCTTATCCCTACTCAAGGTAGAAACTTCAATTTCAAGTTCCATTTAACGTTATATAGATCTATTGGGTCATAAAGTATCAAAGCTAAATGAAAAAGTTTAAAGGCTAGTCGTCTATGGTTATTTATCATTTGTTGAAGATCCAAGTCTATCAAGTACGTTTTGGCCCACTAACATTATGCAGGATCATAAAAGTCCAATGCTATTCAAGCAAGGCAGAAATAGTGAAATCTCAAACTTAAAATTCCAAATTCCTAATGCATATATATTGTAATTACTTAATAATAATATTTAGCACTTTATTAAACAATAAATATATATACCTTCACGATTCTTTGTATTAATCATTTGAACATACATGTCAAAAAGCATTCAAAAAGTTTTTGAAAAAGATCATGTTAATTTGTACTTCAAAGCAAATTTTTGCAAACATTCATGAGGAATGTCTCAATAATAATTCCAAGTGCCCAAAGAGAATGTTTAAAATGGAACCATATCGATTAGCAATGTTACGCATTGATAATTGATTACACTAAAATTTAGACACACTCTTAACATATTTGTTTGAACTCGTTCCAAAAGTAACAAAGAAACTTTTAAACTAGATTTGATTTTTTTATTTATATACACATACGTACACACACAAAAAGAATGCCTATTAAAAGTAAGAGCCTATTTAGCAATCTTTTACCTAATTATGTTTAGTTTGTTTGTGGAGTAAAAGAAAAACAAAAGGGATGTGGAAATTCCATCGCGGTATGACATCCACAAATCAATCAAATTATGGTCATGGAGATAAACAAAAACTAAAGGAAGAGTTTTATTCAATTTTTCGTCACATGATTTTGGTGGATATAACATCGAAGCGTGAAAAGGTTGTGCATACGGGATTTGGACAAAGCATTTCCTCCATATCTTTATAACATGTGGATGCACGAAACTAACACATGGTTTATTGATTCACACAAAGGGCAGAGGTTCTCAAAATCAGCTATCTCTAGTCGTCATGGACTATATTCAAACGTAGTATTTTGAACCAAAAATGAGACATCACTAGAGACTATATTCTTGGATCCAAAGAATCAGAGGCTGTGGAATAGTAGGGATTGAGCATAATTCATACGAACTAGTATGGGCCAGGCCTTTAGGGGTAGCCCGCCAAGACCCGTAGTAGTAGATTTATTCGACTTAGAAATGTAGTTTAAACAGTCATCAGAATTTAAATATAAATAATCCACACTCATATGTCGTCTAGAACATATACTCGTATAACTTAACTAATTACGTTAAAATATATTTAGCTCGAGCTCGAACACCCTATAACCCCAAGTCCCAACTACTAAGTAACTAAGTAAGTGAGATATGTCTTCACATTATGAATAGATAGTTTAGATATCAATCTTGGGCTGGTTACCAAGGTTCTTTTTTTTTGTGTGTGTCGCAATACTGTAACCAAAGAAAGGACTTGTTTCATGTATCAGGAATATAGAACTTAATAACTGCTTGGGAAAATTACACATATTTATGAAAATAGATTATGTCGTGTGTAAGATGAGGCCATCGCACATGTGTGTAAATTTGATGTTTTCAAATGGCTAGAATGATGTTTTATATAAGGATATACGAGCATGGTATCCACGCAATGCGGCGGCGATAAAAGCCGGTGCGATAGAGGCGACGGATGGTGATGGTGGTGGCATCAAATATTATATATAATTGATGTAAAGGTATTTTATTTAAATGGGGATTACTAGAGATATTAAATGACTAATGGTGTAATTTAATATTAAGAGTTGGTAGTGATTTAACTTATTAAGGGTAACTTGGTCAATTTGTATGTCTCATTTATGTAAACTTTCAACATAGGGGTTATAATTTTTATATAGTAGTATAAATGTAAAAGGATTTGTTGATGTTGATAACAAATTTAGAAGATCTCAAAATTTTAGGATAAGAATCTTAAGGATGTTTTAATTTTATATTAAAATCAAATGTTAAAATTTAAAGGTGATTTTTAAATTTTAACCTTTAATTTTAAGTAAAAACAAGATGTCTCCAATTCAAGTTGAAAACTATCCTACTTCTATTTAAAAACCATACAAATTAACCAACTTGGTATAAGCTCTTGTCTCTTGGGATAAAAACCAATATTATAGTTTTAGGAATATTTGGTGTACTTTAGTAGTAGTGTATTACCATTCAAAAAATATAAAAAGAGTTTTTTTTTTTAATTTAAGAGAGGAGGGAGTACTATTCGGGTACCTCATCGGTTTTGCCAAACCTAATCGACTAGACCGCCACCGGGTATCAGGTAACGATCGGGTATAAATTCGACTTGTAAAACCGATCCTTGGGTTGAGAACTTCGAACGTTGGCAAGTGGTCCCCGCCCCTTTTGTCAACTATAAAAACCTTATCTTTTACACCACAACTTCCATACAACCCAATATTCTTCTATTTTCACAATTTCATTTCTTTCTCAACTATATAAACACAATACTCACTTCACTTTACACACATTTAACCATGACAAACAACAGGCCAAATATGACCGTTTTTGACACAAATATGGCGATGCAAAATCACATGCTTGATGACGCCAGACACAGATATGAGGTAAATACTGTGATTCAGAGCGTAACAGTCAACAAGTGGCTTACATAGCCGAAATCTCACGAATTCAAGCTGTAGGTCAGATTTCTAGTGCTGTCAAAGATAAGTATGTTATTTATCTTCGACAGAAGATCGATTGGCTGGGTCAAATCATTGTCCAACTTACCGCTGCCTCTTCCACGTTAACAGCCACGCTAGACCACGCGTAATTCTAGCAAGGCAGTGTCGGTGGTGGTCGGTCCGTAGATTACCAGACTGAACCGGGGGAGGAGTACGCAACTCAACCCAGCGACGACGCTGCTCGGTCTCCTGAACCCTATCGTTACATTCATCGCAATGACGACGAGTCGACGACAATAGTGTGGAATGTTAGGATTATTTCGTATGTTTTATAGTATGGTTTTATTTTTTATGGTTTTTTTCCCCTCAAATGTATTGTGTTTTTCTTTTAAGTTTTGATGGAGTGGTTATGTTTTATTTTTATATGGTTTTGATTATATGTATTAAAATTAAATGTAAAAGAAAAAGAAATTGGATAGGATTGTGTAACGTTATGCCTAGAATTTAATTAAGAATTAGATAAAATTGAGTAGTTATGAGTTAAAGGGTTTTGATTGCAGGATGAATTGAGTAAGATTGAGTATTTGGATAGTACTTCCTTTCCCTTGACTTGTATTCAATAAAACATTGGATATACAAATGAGGAGTGACTCGGATATTTACAAATTGTGTACAAACATCGAAACTATTTTAAGAAAAAGGTTTTTTTAAAGGCTAAAATGGTAAAATAAAAAAGAAAAAGAAAAAGAAAAGAAGAAGTTATGTACAAGCAATAAAGAGTTGTTTACGTCGTATCGCATGTCTTTCCGCGAATGTGTCAATAGAGAAAGCCTGCACAAGACTTTACAAAAAGAAAGGTCAACACATGAGTCAGCACGCCATTAACTTATTGGTATTTTTCAGTTTGTCGTCTTGCTAACTGTTTCTTATATTTTATTCCAAAGTAATTAAAGGATTCATAATATTTTAGTCCACAGCATGCATCAGGATGTCTTTATAATTCCGTTCTCAAAAACGGTTTAAGAACCAACTCAGATTCTCTCTCTCTGTATGCTCTCTCCCTTCAACGGTAACAAAACTTTAGATATGGATCTGAGTTTGTGTTCAGGAGACGAAGATCGAGCTGAGATTGAGAGTTTGAGATCG
The DNA here is from genome assembly GCF_010389155.1 of Erigeron canadensis. Classification (NCBI taxonomy): domain Eukaryota; kingdom Viridiplantae; phylum Streptophyta; class Magnoliopsida; order Asterales; family Asteraceae; genus Erigeron; species Erigeron canadensis. The sequence goes on from NC_057766.1 coordinate 36,775,397, forward strand.
AGATTATCCTTTTCCGGTTAAGGCTTCCACTTCGGTGGATCTAAACATATTTTTTCTATCTTTGGGCCGGAGGTCTCTTTCACTTCGGTGGATCTGAAAGCAGCCTCTCTACCATTGGATAAGGATAAGGTCTGTCTACATCATACCTGCCCCGTACCCCGACTATGTTGGCAATGAGTACCGTTGTCGTTGTCGTCGTCGTCGTGTTGTATTGAAAAAGAGATACTCGGAAAAGCTATAGCTATATTGAGTGCAATCTATATGCATTATATATCTTATGTTAAATTTAAGATGAACTAATTATTTTGATTAACCTTGTACGCATAGTTGTCAACTCATAACTTTTGACTTGACTCGAAAACATAATTTTTTTACTCGTAACTCGGAATGTGACTCGACTCGTAAAAGTCGGGACATTTTTAAATACTACATAATATAATATAATTATATATATATGTGTCGTCTTTAGAACCAAAATATAACTTCATTATCTTAATATATTTACCAAAATGTTACATATTCAATTATTTTGAGTCATAAACTTTCAATATATTTTTAAATTCGCAATAAAATGATCAAAACTACATATATTACGCACAAAATAATGTAGTAATATATATATATATATATATGTATATATATGAGAAAAGTGAGTATAAGGCTGTTATGCACCCAACTTGAGTGAATAACCCCTCACATACTAATATTTTAATATTTTAAATAAATACATGGCCCCCCATGATTTTTACCTTTTAAAAAAAGGTATGTGAGGAGTTTTTCACCCAACTTTGGTGCTTAACAGCCTCATATTCCCTTCTATATATATATATATATAACCGTAGTGCCACTGGATTGGTGACCCATTGGTAAGGTCTTTGACCTTGGGAAGATCCACCTGGGTTCGAGTCTCACTTTTCACATTTGTGAAGGTGGATTAATAGAGGTTTTTCAAGAGTCATGGTTTTCAGGCATACGTGTAATTTAGGAGTAGAAATAGAATAAAATGTCGTTCAAAAATAAAATAAAATAAATTTATAACCGTAGTATCAAACTACAATATATATAAGTTTGCGACTCGTGGCTCGGTCCAAGTTTACACAGTGACTCGTAAAAGTCTGGACAAAAACGAGTCACCTAACCAGTCGACTCGTTTTTGGTGTAAATCAACTTGACTAGTAAGAGTCAACTTGTGACTCGTAAGAGTTTAATAACTATCCTTATACGTACTTAAGAATTGAACAAGCCCAAAAAAACGACAAGGAGATGTTAAATATTTGGAAAAGGAAAAAAGAAACCATCTTTCATGTTATGTATGCATGTGCAAAATCATAATTGGAATAATCACACAATTATTAATATTATTTATCATCTACCAAATATAATATAATTAAAAAGTGGATCCATACATTATCTAGTTGAAACATGTAGAATTTTTTTCTAAATGACACGTATATATCTTAATTAATACTTGTGATTTTATATGGATTTTTGCAATCAAAATTCAAGAGCACATGGTTTAGATGACGAGGCATATCATCTAGAGGTGGAAGAAAAAATCGATTAATCGAATCGAACCGATTTATAACCAGTAATCGAAATCGGTCAGTAACTGGAATAGTAAAATCCGATTATATGTTATCAGAAATCGTCGGTCACTAACCGATTACTCTTTTCAAAACCAAAACCGATTATTAACCATTTAACTTATAACCGGTTAATTATTCCAAATAATAATCGGTTAACTGGTTAATCACATATTATATATATATATATATATATATATATATATATATAAATCATAGTATATACATACACTCATATATAACCGGAAAGATCGCACAATAAGATGATTTTGTAAGTTTTCAATATATCTATCATATATATTGATTACTGCTTCTTTCATCAGATCCAACATCAATTTTTGGTTGTTTTGAGATTTGAGATGATGAATTTTGTATTGTGTTTAGAAAATGATATTTATTTGGAATACGAGTTTTTTTGGAATATGGATTCGTCACTCAAACTTGTCAGAAATGATTGTTTTCCACTTTTCCTCCATTGTTCACCACTTTCTCAATATATATGGGCGGTAGAAATAAAATCGAATATGTTAATCGGTATCGGTTAACCGGTTATTATTAATCGAAATCGGTTAGATAGGTTCCAGTTTTAAAACCTAGATACCGGTTATTAACCGATACAAGTTAACCGTAACCGGTTATTACTGTTCTAAAAAATAACCGAAACCAGTTATTATTTTTAATAACTGATATCGGTTAACCGCTTCTTGCACCTCTAATATCATCAACCCAAAGATTGCTTCAAACGATTGTCGTCATCTTAAAGTAGTTCCGTAGGGTAGAGCAGTTGCATAAACTCCTTTGGTTGGTTTTTGTGATTTATAGTTAGATGTTGGCCGGATGCGTGTTATTAGAGCTAGCATATAACTCAAAATAGTTATCTGTTGCATTGATTTTTTCTTCTTTTATATATATATATATATAGGGTAAAGTTATTTTGAGAACCCTTTTTTTTGCGAGAACCTTTGAGAACTTTTCAAATTAAGCCCAACCGATGATTGTTCTTTACATGAAAATTGTTTTTTGACTGTTTTCTGAATAACTTATGTGTAATTTTGAAGTTTATAATTGTGTGGAGGCATGAATTATCATCCGTTATACAATTATGTGGTGATTTGGATTCTTGATCACATGTGCACGAATATTGCTACGATCACGTGTATGCAAGTCAATCACATGTAATCATAGCAATATTCGTGCACATGTGATCAAGAATTCAAATCTTCACATAATTGTATAACGGATGATAATATATGCCTCCACACAATTATAAATTTCAAAATTATACATAGGTTATTCAGTAAACAATCAAAAAACAATTTTCATGTAAAGAATAATCATCAGTTGGACTTGATTTGAAAAGTTCTCAAAGGTTCTCGCAAAAAAAAGGGTTCTCAAAATAACACACACACACACATATATATATAGGACCTTAGTTTGAGAACCCAATTTTTTAAAAAACCGTGAGAACTCCTAAATTTCATATTGGAACACATGTATTTTTTTGTCATTCACATGTGAAATGTTGTAAAAACATATGTTGTAAATTTTTTTTTTCGAAACCTTATATATAGCCGTTTGTCACATGTGAACAAAAAACGTGAACAAATTCATTTACAAGTTCATAAAAGGCTAACTTGAAGGCTTCTTGAAAAAGTTTCTTCTACAACATATTTTTTTATATCATTTCACATCTGAATGAAGAAAAAAAACATGTGAACAAATATATAATTTAAGAGTTCTCATGATTTTAAAAAAAATTAGTTCTCAAAATAAAGAATCTCTCTCTCTCTTTCCATATATATATATATATATATATATATAACTCTTCTCTTCAAGTTCTATATATATATAGTCCTTACAAGTTACAACCTTATATAATTCACTTTTTAGGTACCTAATCTAAATTACTTCTTAACAGTGGCAGTGCTATGTAGTGGTCACGGGTGGTCATAACAACCCCACACTATTTATAAAACTCTATATTTTTAGTATTATTTTTATGTATTTATTCAATTTAAAGGTAAATGACAACCCCAGACTGATGTTATTTAATTTTGTAGTTTAAATTTATGCATATTAGTATCATTAAAAATGTTCGGCGACTCCAGATTAAAAATCCCGACTTCGCTACTACTTCTTAATTTATAGTATAGTGAATATAGGTGGATCCAAAGCATTAAACACTGAGGACTGAGGAGACCGACCCCAACGATTTATAGTCCGACAATAAAATTTTAATATATTAATTTTATCCTTAACTTTGTTAAAATTGAAAATAAAATCTATCCTTAAAAGGAAACAAAGACCCCAACGATGAAATTTTTTTTAGCCCTACTTATTACAAAGTCTGGATCGTCACCGAATTAGTGATAGAAGCCGTGGACCACTAATGGTATTGAATACAAATGGAAAATTTAATAGCTTATATGGAATGAGTATGTCTGTATGTGTGATCCTCGTTTATCCATTTCTTTACTTGTATAGTTGTATACGCAACTTTTTAACACTTTGATAGATTATAATATTTGATGTTAATTTTAAATAAACAAATTAATTACAACATGTTAGTTTCTACTTTCTACCTTTTCAAAAAGTAAAGAAACGAAAATAAGAAAGAAAGCAAGGACTCAAGGAGACACTTTCAGTAGAACACTTTCCTCTCTTTGAAACCATATATAGTACCAAAAAAATTGATTATCTTATCAATACTACGTATTAGCTACTTGTACAGTATTTTAAAAAGATTATACACATTTTGGTAGATACATCAAAATTAATGGTACGAATATCACTTCCCATATTTTTATGGAGGTTGGTTCTTAAGATTATGAGTAAGTCATAAAGTATTGTTCACTGCATACGACAGTCGTAATTCATAAATTATTTTCAAAAGGTGGTAAAATCTATGTGTTATTCATACTTTCAAAACCTGCAAGGTTAGATTGTAAAACCAATCAAACCCGATTTAAAGGAAAGGAAAGGAGATGTACATGTATTTGATGTTGTCAACTTCATTTTTTATTCTCAAATGGGCATTCTCTAATAAAACAAATCTAAATTTGTAAGAATAATCTTATTATTTTTATAATATCTTTAAAAATTATTTAAAAAAAAAAGAGTGGAGGCTTGGCCATATAGAACACAACTGCATGACTCCACCATCACTCAAGCAGCATATGATTTGCTTCTCGATCGTCTCCTTTTTCAAGCAGACCATTTCAAGTATTCAACTGTCTTTGAGATCAACATTACATATCATTCATAATATATAATACACCACTAAACCTCTCATTTCTACATTCTGTTTTTTCTTTAATAATGTTTTCATCAATGTCACCAAAATTTAGGTCTCCTTAGATGTTCTTAATATATAACCATAAACTTTATATCATATATTATTATTTGCAGCTTCTTAAATGGATTGAGTCATCAAGACTTCAAGGATTTCTCTATTCTTCAATACTCAGGTAGTCAGGTATAAATCTCAAATCTTTATTGCATCATGTTCCCCAAAAGTTTGTTTCGTTAATCATGTTTAGAATATTTGATTTTATTATTCAATTTTTCAAATCTGGATTACATTTTCTCTAGTTTTGTTGAATATGGATTCTAAACAATGTTTAAGTGGGTGAACTACTCTGTTTGTTTACACCCCTAATAATAACATATAAATTTTACAATATAAGAAAATATAATGGACAAGATTAATTTACTTAACATTCAATTTTTTTTTTTTAATTGAGATATTTCAAACGGTTATTTTTAATATAAAAATGGGTTCATTTGGAAAAACATGTTACTTTTTTTACTAGAAATTCACTTACAATTAAACCGGTTAAGTGACCGGATAGCGTTATAACCGTTTGAAAACCCGCCGGTTCAAGTTGGTTTTTAAAACATTGCTTCTAAGAGAGTTTTTGACATTGCATTTTTAAAATTAAATTTTGCATATTAAAACTTTATTCCTTATTAAAAACTGCGTTACCTTTATATGAAAAATAATCACTATTCTCTCAAACCTTTTATTTTCTACTCGTGTTTTATTATAACTTTATGTAAAAGACAATCCGAAACACCTTAAATGGTAAACAGTTCATGCTGAAAATGAAATGAGAGGACATAAAGCTTTCATTGACTTAAAAAGAAAAAATCAACCCTCACTCACAACAGGCCACCATATATTTTACAATCATATAGTCATAGTGTGAAAGGAACTAATTTAAGTGTCACTAGCTAGTTTAATTAAATATATATTAAAGCATATATAACTAGAAGAAATTGTACAATCTCACAATATACTCATGTTTCTTTTTTAAACTACATCCACCTTACCTAAACTATATATTGTATTCTAGCTAAACTTCTAGAAAAAAATAAAGGTTTGATCTTTTTAGTTGTAATGTACATTATCTGATATGGGTGTTTCTCATTATTACAAAAAATTGTTATAGGGGAAAAGGGGTTAGTGTAAAAATTTCGATTGAATGGATTCTCCAGTGGCAACGAAGAAATTGTATCAAAGTTTAAGTAGAAACAAGACTATGGAGAAAAAAGATGATACTTCTTTACATATTGCAGTCAGGGCAGGAGATATAGATGCTGCTTTTAGAATATTGAGTAGTTATGATGAGCAAAAGTTAGATGAATTTTTGTCAAAGAAGAATCAATCGGGTGAAACCGCGTTATATGTTGCTGCTGAGTATGGTTGTGTTGATTTGGTGAGAGAGATGATCAAGCATTATGACTCTGAGGCTGCAAGTATCAAGGCAAATAATGCCTTTGATGCCTTTCATATTGCCGCGAAAGAAGGAAATATTGGTAAGGACTTGAACATATAATTCATATATTTTTAACTGTTCTTTATGTGCTAGTTAATATACTAATATGAGATAAATCAAGGAATTGACCTAGTGGATTACATTTGAGATTTGGTTTCAGTAAGTCTAACTTGTGTTATCAGCTTCTTTGAAGCCATGTATGCTTGCCAAAATGCATAAAGTTTGTGTGGGCCATATGAATAGGTGCCTTTTGTAGGTGCAAGATAACTGTAACTTGGTATTAAGATGATCTCTATGGTCAAATGGACAAACTTCAAACTTTATGATTGATATGAAAAGGTGGTTGGAATAATTTAATTACTAAAGGATTCTTGTGCTACAACAAATGTTAGTTACTGAGTTTTTATCATTTTTGTGTCAATTTTGTCAACAAAAAGTTTAGATTTTTTAGTATGAATCTTTGGAAAGGTGAAGTTGGAACTTTCTTTAATTATACCATTTCCATGTGTGTCCTGTCTTCTTTTTGCAAACATTAGGTAATTAAGACATAATGATGAGATATTCGATTCCCTCAGTGTTATTGAAGGGTTCTTAAGATATAAAATTTCATTTCAGATGTATTGAAGATTCTTATGGAAATGAATTCAGACCTTTCGATGACTTTTGATCAAAATAACACCACAGCATTGCATACTGCTTCAGAACAAGGCCATTTCGAGGTCGTGGATTATCTCTTGGAGAATAATAGTAGCCTGGCTAGCATTGCAAGAAACAACCTGAAAACCGCTCTACATTCATGTGCAAGACAGGGTCATTTAGAGGTGGTAAAAGTACTTTCACAGAAAGTACCAGCTATTGTTGGTAGAGCAGATAGGAAGGGACAAACGGCTCTCCATATGGCGGCTAAGGGACACAATGTTGAGGTTGTTAACGCACTTATTGCAGCCGATAATGCATTGATAAATGTGGTTGACAAAAAGGATAACACTGCACTGCATATTAGTGCAAGAAAGGGCCGGACACAGGTACGTCAATGTTATCATACATGAGATTTATAGGAAACTTTCTATATAAATTGATATCGTTGCAAAAACGGGCAAGATATATAGTGTCGGTTCATTTGTTTTTAGGAAATAACTAGTTACGTAACAGGTAAACATGTGGAAAATTATATAAAATGAAATTTTCGTGATAAAAGTTGAAAAGTGAAAAGTTATGTGATATAAAAAAGAAAATGAAACGTTGGTGGCTGAAGTTGAAAAAATAAAAGCATAAAAAGTAAATAACACAAAATTTTCGTGCAAGAAATAAAAGAAATAAAAGTTATGTGATAAAAAGTAAAAGTTTAAAAGTTTATGTGATAAAAAGTAAAAAGAATGTATTTTCGTGACAAAAATTAGAAAAATAAAAGTTTAAAAACTAAACAAAACAAAGTTTTCGTGTCAAAAGTAAAAGAAAAACTAAATTTATGTAACAAAAAGTTAAAAGTTCCCGTCATAAAAAGTAAAAAAATGAAACTTTCGTGACAAAAGTTAGAAAAACATATGTTTAAAAACAAAGTAAAACTAAACTTTCGTGCTAAAAGTAAAAGAAATTAAAGTTATGTGACAAAAGTTAAAAGGTTAAAGTTACGTGGCAAAGATTAAGAAACCTAAAGTTAAAAGGTTAAAGTTAGCTGATAGGGACCATTGTTATAACAAATTTAACGACAGGGACTATAATTGCATGAAAAACTTAACAGCCGTTAGCTGATGAGGACCATTGCTGCAACAAATTTAACGACAGGGACTAAAAGTGTTGAAATTGTGTGTCGCATGCAAAAAGATGCATGGTTTTTAGTATATATAGTAATTTGAATTTGATTTTTAAATTTAAAAATATGTTGTGAAATTTTTCTATTTTACATTACAATAAGTACTAATATGAAAATTGTCTAAGGTGGAAATTTCGATCACCTTACACATAAGTAAGTTGATTTGGGTGTTAATCAGGTTGAAAGTTACCCAAGATTTAAAGCATACAATCATCTACATTGACCTGTTTTGAAAGATATCAATGATAATTGTAATAATATTGTGCTTTTTAACTTGTTATCATCATGCAATAATTTAAAATGTTGGACAAAAAAAGTGTCCATGGGCAAGCCCAACCAAATTTGGCCCATTCCAACCCAAAGCAAAAAGAACCAATTTTCAACCCAATCTATCTTGTCCCAATACTATTATACTAAACCTGCCCTGCCCGGCTCGGCCCTGCCTGGTTATTTGATACTAACTCTACGAATTCTCTTGGAAAGTTGAACTCATCTGATTTGATGTTATATCTGATTAAGATGTTTGATAGTTTTTTCAAATAAGCATAATTAGATGTTTGACCTCAAAAGTCAAAATGTACTTTGTGTTGAAACATATGGAATGATCTCTTTTTGATATCATTTCACTTAATTGCAGATTGTCTTGGCATTGTTAAATAACAAGGGAACAATCAACAAAGAAGTCATTAACAAATATGGAGAAACAGCTCTTGACACGGCTGAGAAATTTGGGCACTCAGAAATCGCGCTCATCTTACATGAACATGGAGTCCCAAAAGCCAGATCCATGAAAAACATACCCCCACCATTAACACCAAAAACCCGTGAATTAAAACAAAC